>NW_026778164.1:0-1000 GCF_028023285.1 Balaenoptera ricei | reverse complement strand
TACGGGTTCGGGGAGGGGTTCGGGTACGGCGTAGGGTATGGGTTAGGGTTAGGGTTAGGGTTAGTGTTAGGGTTAGGGCTCGGTTTAGGGTACGGGTTAGGATTAGGGTACGTGTTAGGGTTAGGGTAGGGGTTAGGGTTAGGGTACGCATTAGGGTTAGGGTAGTTATTAAACCTATCCCACTCTCTAGATACCCCTTAGCACGTAAAGGAATATTATTTGGGGGTCCAGCCATGGAGAAGAGTTTAGACACTAGGATAAGATAAGGAACACACCCATTATAAAGAAATCACATTAGGATTCTCTTTTTAAGCTGTTCCTTCAAACACTAGTGCTTAGGAAATCTATTGGAGGCAGAAGCAGTCAAGGGTAGCCTAGGGTTAGGGTTAGGCTTAGGGTTAGGCTTAGGGTACGGCTTAGGGTACGGGTTCGGGGAGGGGTTCGGGTACGGCGTAGGGTATGGGTTAGGGTTAGGGTTAGGGTTAGTGTTAGGGTTAGGGCTCGGTTTAGGGTACGGGTTAGGATTAGGGTACGTGTTAGGGTTAGGGTAGGTGTTAGGGTTAGGGTACGCGTTAGGGTTAGGGTAGTTATTAAACCTATCCCACTCTCTAGATACCCCTTAGCACGTAAAGGAATATTACTTGGGGGTCCAGCCATGGAGAAGAGTTTAGACACTAAAATAAGATAAGGAACACACCCATTATAAAGAAATCACATTAGGATTCTCTTTTTAAGCTGTTCCTTCAAACACTAGTGCTTAGGAAATCTATTGGAGGCAGAAGCAGTCAAGGGTAGCCTAGTGTTAGGGTTAGGCTTAGGGTTAGGCTTAGGGTACGGCTTAGGGTACGGGTACGGCGTAGGGTATGGGTTAGGGTTAGGGTTAGTGTTAGGGTTAGGGCTCGGTTTAGGGTACGGGTTAGGATTAGGGTACGTGTTAGGGTTAGGGTAGGTGTTAGGGTTAGGGTACGCGTTAGGGTTAGGGTAGTTATTAAACCTATCG
>NW_026778163.1:0-1000 GCF_028023285.1 Balaenoptera ricei | reverse complement strand
CCTGCCTAAAGTCACCCTGCCTCCAGGAGAATGTCAGCTTGCGTTCCGACTGCAACTAAAGCCCAGTTCCTCGTGTAACACTGCAGGCTTTTGAAGAGCCACGGGCTCGGAGGCATAGCTGGGGCGTTCCTTGGTTGAGGTAGTTTGCTGTTTGCAGAACACCCTGCTTCGACGAGTTGATTCAAGGAAGGAACCACTGGGTAACCTGTGTCTCTTTGGACTTGTTAGAAAGCACAGGGATGCATGATGCGTGTGCCCGTGGAAATGGGGGCCTGATGGAACTAGCCTTGCTTTCCCATTTGGAAAGCTCCATTCATGCTGCCTTGAAGCTACTTGAAATTGACTGCTGTTGACAGGCCACTAGCCACTGTAGGCATGGCTCTGGGAAGAAAATGAGTTTTCTCCAGGTTAGCCGGGGGTTCGATGGCCGGGGTGGAGCTCATCCTGCCACGCTCTAGCGCTAAAGGGAAAGTCAACGTGAGTACTGGCCTCGAGGTAAGTCCCTGAGTAGCCGCACAGAAAGGGAGGCATGCAACTCTTTCCATGAGGTCTTAGTCGCTGTTCTGCTTTATTATTATTATTTTTTTATTTTTTATTGTTTTTTTAAGACTTATTGATTGATTGATTGATTTCTATGTTGAGTCTTCGTTTCTGTGCTAGGGCTCTCTCCAATTGCGGTAAGTAGGGGCCACTCTTCATCGCGGTGCATAGGCCTCTCATTATCGCGGCCTCTCTTGTTGCAGAGCACAGGCTCCAGCGGCGCAGGCTGAGTAGTTGTGGCTCACGGGCCCAGTTGCTCCACGGCCTGTGGGATCCTCCCAGACCAGGGCTCGAACCCGTGTACCCTGCGTTGGCAGACAGATTCTCAACCACTGCGCCACCAGGGAAGCCCCTGTTCTGCTTTATTTTAAAGGAAGTACCCTTTTCAGGACTCCTAGGCCCCTTGGGTGTGCATCATTTTCCCTCCAAGATCAGTGAGTACCTCCAGACCCCTGTGGGC
>NW_026778162.1:0-15906 GCF_028023285.1 Balaenoptera ricei | reverse complement strand
AGTTTTTTAATGAATCTGTGATTGCCTTTCTCTGTGGAAATATCTTCATTGGTATCAATTTTTAAGTAACTCTTAAAAGTGATATGATAGGATATGTGTCTTTTGCTTTCTCACTTACTACACGTGGCGTGATTACGTCTAGACTCATCTATGGTGCTGCAAACGGCATTGTTTCATTTTTTTCACTAGCGAATATTCCATCTGTACATGGAGGAGTTCTTCTTTGTCCATCCATCTGTTGGTGGACTTTTTGGTTACTTCCATATCTTGGCTATTGTAATACTGTGCAGTGCAGATTTGCCTGCCTGTGCCTTTCCAATTCTCTCTTCTTAGGTTTTACGTCGAGCAGTGGGCCTGCTGGATCATATAGTAGCTCAATGTTTACCTTTTTAAGGCACCTCCATTCTGTTCTCATTCGTGGCCCTTTCCAAGTTACGTCCCCTTTGAAGTTGAGGGTATGCATTTCTCCACAACACCTTCAGCATTTATTGTTTGTAGTTTTCTTGCTGATGGTTATTCTGACAAGTGTGAGCTGATACCTGTCTGTGGTTGAATTCGAATGTGCCACATATTCTGTTGAAATTGAGCTTTAAGGCATATCCTTTTCTATTTTTCAAGCTGTGATTACCCCTTAGTTCTTCAAAGTGTTCTCTTTAAGTATGTGTCACATTTTGAAATGTTTTGGCCTTTACCTCCCTCAAGACATTTTGAGGGCCTGTTTCATTTACAGTTCTGCAGTACTTGTTCCTATGAAGTGACCATTAGCACAGGCTTTAAAGCTGCTTTTGCAGGTAACTGCCAGAGGGCGGCAGCCTTTCTATGTCCCCCACCCTGGTAACTAGGGAAAAGCCCTTGCGGCCTGTGGTGTTTCTCGGTTATAAATTAGAGTGGAGTGTGCCCGGACAAACCCACACAAGCTGATGTCTCCTTACTTTTGTTGGATTTTTACATTTAATTTTTATTTTTTATTGGAGTAATTTTCCACTGTGTACGTGGACCACTTCTACTTTGTGCATTCCTCGGTTGATGGACATTTTCATTGCTTCCAAGTGTTGGCTATGGTAAATATTGTTGGAGTGCAGGATTGCCAGGCTGTGACTTTTCGATTCTCATTTTCTCAGGTGATAGGCCCAGCAGTGGGTGTGATTGATTGACTGGTAGCACCGTGTTTCCCTTTTCAAAGCACCTTCTTTGTGTTTTCATTAGTGGCTCTTACCACGTCCCCCTTAGAATCCAGGGTACGCATTTCTCCACAATCGCTTCAGCATTTATTGTTTGCAGCATTTATGCTAATGGCCCTACTGGCTGCTGTGAGCTGATAGGTTTTTGTAATTTGGGTTTGCATGTCTTTGAAAATTCGTAAAACTCATCATTTTTCTCCACCGTTTCCTTTTCTGTTAAAAAAAAGGAAACAATTGGGAGTACAATAGAACTCTTGAAATTGTGTTCTTGGAAGGTTGCCCTCTTTTGAAATTTTTGGTCGATTTTCCACCCCAGAATTTTTTTTAGAAAGCAGGTGTCTTTTACCGAACTGCAAGTTTGGTGAATATTTAGTGACCTTTAGCAATGGGTTTAAAGCTGCTGTTGTAGGAAGTGGCCTCAAGCAGGAAGCATATCTCCATTCCCATATCTGGCTACTAGGGCAGCAGAGCCTTTCTGGAAGTCGTGTTCCTAGTTTGTAAATTACATTGGAATGTGCATGGAGAAAGCCCCATAAGTTTATGTCTCATTATTTCTTCTTGGTTTTAAATTTTTTTTTTAAATTGGGGTAAAGCTTAGAATATTGTTTGTCCTAGGTGAACACAATCTGGTTCGTTTGTACATTATATATGTCTATTCAAGTACAGATCCTCTTCCCATGTAAAATGTTACTGAGGGTTCCGCACACCTCCCTTGCTATATGGTTGGTCTTTTTGAGATACGGATATAATATGTGTTTGTATACATAGAGTAACACTAATCTTAATTTATCCATTCCCCCCACCTTTCCTTTTAGATGAGCATAGTTTGTTTTCTAAGTCTGTGAGTGTCTTTCTCTGTGGAAATATGTTCCTTTGTGTCAGTTATTAGATAACGCCAATAAGTGATATCATAGAATATAGGTCTTTTGCTTTCCGACTTACCTCATGTTTCGTGATTATCTCCAGACTCATTTGTGGTGCCTCAGAGAGCAGTGGTTCATTGTTTTCCATGGCTATTATTCCATTGTGTACATGGACCACTTCTTCTTTATCCATTCACCTGTTGTTGGACATTTTGATTGCTTCACTGTCTTGGCTATTGTGAATAAGGCTGCACTGCAGCTTTTGCGGCCTGTGTCTTCTCGATTCTTGTCTTCTCAGGTGAGAGGTCCAATGGTGCGCCTGCTGCATCGAATGGTGCCTGCAGTTTTACTTTTAAACACAGCTCCTTTCTGTTCTCATTATTGGCTGTTACCCCTTCACGTCTCACCAGCAGGTAGAGTGTACACAGTTCTCTAAAACCCTTTCAGCATTTATTGTTTGTAGACTTTTTGCTGATAGTAAGTCAACTGGTGTAAGTTGAAACTTTTTGTAGATTAGATTGCATGGGTCTAACACTCCCTGAGGTTGAGCTTTTATCCATTTTCCTTTTTTTTAAAAGAGCGTGAGTAAAACTTAACTCTTCATACTCTCTTCTTGAAACATTTGCCTGTTTTGAATTGTTTTGTCCATTCCCTCCTTCAGCACAATTTTTTAGGGCAGGTGTCCTTTACAGCCCTGAGTCCTTGGGAATGTTAAGTGACCATCAGCTGTGAGTTTAAAGCTGTTCTTGCAGGAAACGGCCACAAGGTGGCAGCATTTCCCCTTTACCATATTTGGTTACTAGGGAAACAGAGCCTTAATGGAAGTGGTGTTCTAGGTTGTAAATTAGAATGGAATGTGCCAGGGAAAAGCCCTTTAAGTTTATGTCTCATTACTTCTTGTTCATATTTGTAATTTACTTTTTATTTTTTATCCCAGCATATATGATTACAATGGTTTGTTTGTTCTAGGTGTGCAAGATGTGGTTCTTTCACACATATACATGCATCTATTCTTCCTCGCATCCTTTTCCCATGTAGGTTATGACACAATGTTGAGTAGTCTTCTCCTGGTCTTCCGTACGTCTTTGGTGGTTATATATTTCACATGGTTTGTATATCTCTGTTAACCCCAATGTGGTAATGTATCCAATCCTCATCCCTTTCTATTTGGTGAACCATAAGTTTTTTAATGAATCTGTGATTGCCTTTCTCTGTGGAAATATCTTCATTGGTATCAATTTTTAAGTAACTCTTAAAAGTGATATGATAGGATATGTGTCTTTTGCTTTCTCACTTACTACACGTGGCGTGATTACGTCTAGACTCATCTATGGTGCTGCAAACGGCATTGTTTCATTTTTTTCACTAGCGAATATTCCATCTGTACATGGAGGAGTTCTTCTTTGTCCATCCATCTGTTGGTGGACTTTTTGGTTACTTCCATATCTTGGCTATTGTAATACTGTGCAGTGCAGATTTGCCTGCCTGTGCCTTTCCAATTCTCTCTTCTTAGGTTTTACGTCGAGCAGTGGGCCTGCTGGATCATATAGTAGCTCAATGTTTACCTTTTTAAGGCACCTCCATTCTGTTCTCATTCGTGGCCCTTTCCAAGTTACGTCCCCTTTGAAGTTGAGGGTATGCATTTCTCCACAACACCTTCAGCATTTATTGTTTGTAGTTTTCTTGCTGATGGTTATTCTGACAAGTGTGAGCTGATACCTGTCTGTGGTTGAATTCGAATGTGCCACATATTCTGTTGAAATTGAGCTTTAAGGCATATCCTTTTCTATTTTTCAAGCTGTGATTACCCCTTAGTTCTTCAAAGTGTTCTCTTTAAGTATGTGTCACATTTTGAAATGTTTTGGCCTTTACCTCCCTCAAGACATTTTGAGGGCCTGTTTCATTTACAGTTCTGCAGTACTTGTTCCTATGAAGTGACCATTAGCACAGGCTTTAAAGCTGCTTTTGCAGGTAACTGCCAGAGGGCGGCAGCCTTTCTATGTCCCCCACCCTGGTAACTAGGGAAAAGCCCTTGCGGCCTGTGGTGTTTCTCGGTTATAAATTAGAGTGGAGTGTGCCCGGACAAACCCACACAAGCTGATGTCTCCTTACTTTTGTTGGATTTTTACATTTAATTTTTATTTTTTATTGGAGTAATTTTCCACTGTGTACGTGGACCACTTCTACTTTGTGCATTCCTCGGTTGATGGACATTTTCATTGCTTCCAAGTGTTGGCTATGGTAAATATTGTTGGAGTGCAGGATTGCCAGGCTGTGACTTTTCGATTCTCATTTTCTCAGGTGATAGGCCCAGCAGTGGGTGTGATTGATTGACTGGTAGCACCGTGTTTCCCTTTTCAAAGCACCTTCTTTGTGTTTTCATTAGTGGCTCTTACCACGTCCCCCTTAGAATCCAGGGTACGCATTTCTCCACAATCGCTTCAGCATTTATTGTTTGCAGCATTTATGCTAATGGCCCTACTGGCTGCTGTGAGCTGATAGGTTTTTGTAATTTGGGTTTGCATGTCTTTGAAAATTCGTAAAACTCATCATTTTTCTCCACCGTTTCCTTTTCTGTTAAAAAAAAGGAAACAATTGGGAGTACAATAGAACTCTTGAAATTGTGTTCTTGGAAGGTTGCCCTCTTTTGAAATTTTTGGTCGATTTTCCACCCCAGAATTTTTTTTAGAAAGCAGGTGTCTTTTACCGAACTGCAAGTTTGGTGAATATTTAGTGACCTTTAGCAATGGGTTTAAAGCTGCTGTTGTAGGAAGTGGCCTCAAGCAGGAAGCATATCTCCATTCCCATATCTGGCTACTAGGGCAGCAGAGCCTTTCTGGAAGTCGTGTTCCTAGTTTGTAAATTACATTGGAATGTGCATGGAGAAAGCCCCATAAGTTTATGTCTCATTATTTCTTCTTGGTTTTAAATTTTTTTTTTAAATTGGGGTAAAGCTTAGAATATTGTTTGTCCTAGGTGAACACAATCTGGTTCGTTTGTACATTATATATGTCTATTCAAGTACAGATCCTCTTCCCATGTAAAATGTTACTGAGGGTTCCGCACACCTCCCTTGCTATATGGTTGGTCTTTTTGAGATACGGATATAATATGTGTTTGTATACATAGAGTAACACTAATCTTAATTTATCCATTCCCCCCACCTTTCCTTTTAGATGAGCATAGTTTGTTTTCTAAGTCTGTGAGTGTCTTTCTCTGTGGAAATATGTTCCTTTGTGTCAGTTATTAGATAACGCCAATAAGTGATATCATAGAATATAGGTCTTTTGCTTTCCGACTTACCTCATGTTTCGTGATTATCTCCAGACTCATTTGTGGTGCCTCAGAGAGCAGTGGTTCATTGTTTTCCATGGCTATTATTCCATTGTGTACATGGACCACTTCTTCTTTATCCATTCACCTGTTGTTGGACATTTTGATTGCTTCACTGTCTTGGCTATTGTGAATAAGGCTGCACTGCAGCTTTTGCGGCCTGTGTCTTCTCGATTCTTGTCTTCTCAGGTGAGAGGTCCAATGGTGCGCCTGCTGCATCGAATGGTGCCTGCAGTTTTACTTTTAAACACAGCTCCTTTCTGTTCTCATTATTGGCTGTTACCCCTTCACGTCTCACCAGCAGGTAGAGTGTACACAGTTCTCTAAAACCCTTTCAGCATTTATTGTTTGTAGACTTTTTGCTGATAGTAAGTCAACTGGTGTAAGTTGAAACTTTTTGTAGATTAGATTGCATGGGTCTAACACTCCCTGAGGTTGAGCTTTTATCCATTTTCCTTTTTTTTAAAAGAGCGTGAGTAAAACTTAACTCTTCATACTCTCTTCTTGAAACATTTGCCTGTTTTGAATTGTTTTGTCCATTCCCTCCTTCAGCACAATTTTTTAGGGCAGGTGTCCTTTACAGCCCTGAGTCCTTGGGAATGTTAAGTGACCATCAGCTGTGAGTTTAAAGCTGTTCTTGCAGGAAACGGCCACAAGGTGGCAGCATTTCCCCTTTACCATATTTGGTTACTAGGGAAACAGAGCCTTAATGGAAGTGGTGTTCTAGGTTGTAAATTAGAATGGAATGTGCCAGGGAAAAGCCCTTTAAGTTTATGTCTCATTACTTCTTGTTCATATTTGTAATTTACTTTTTATTTTTTATCCCAGCATATATGATTACAATGGTTTGTTTGTTCTAGGTGTGCAAGATGTGGTTCTTTCACACATATACATGCATCTATTCTTCCTCGCATCCTTTTCCCATGTAGGTTATGACACAATGTTGAGTAGTCTTCTCCTGGTCTTCCGTACGTCTTTGGTGGTTATATATTTCACATGGTTTGTATATCTCTGTTAACCCCAATGTGGTAATGTATCCAATCCTCATCCCTTTCTATTTGGTGAACCATAAGTTTTTTAATGAATCTGTGATTGCCTTTCTCTGTGGAAATATCTTCATTGGTATCAATTTTTAAGTAACTCTTAAAAGTGATATGATAGGATATGTGTCTTTTGCTTTCTCACTTACTACACGTGGCGTGATTACGTCTAGACTCATCTATGGTGCTGCAAACGGCATTGTTTCATTTTTTTCACTAGCGAATATTCCATCTGTACATGGAGGAGTTCTTCTTTGTCCATCCATCTGTTGGTGGACTTTTTGGTTACTTCCATATCTTGGCTATTGTAATACTGTGCAGTGCAGATTTGCCTGCCTGTGCCTTTCCAATTCTCTCTTCTTAGGTTTTACGTCGAGCAGTGGGCCTGCTGGATCATATAGTAGCTCAATGTTTACCTTTTTAAGGCACCTCCATTCTGTTCTCATTCGTGGCCCTTTCCAAGTTACGTCCCCTTTGAAGTTGAGGGTATGCATTTCTCCACAACACCTTCAGCATTTATTGTTTGTAGTTTTCTTGCTGATGGTTATTCTGACAAGTGTGAGCTGATACCTGTCTGTGGTTGAATTCGAATGTGCCACATATTCTGTTGAAATTGAGCTTTAAGGCATATCCTTTTCTATTTTTCAAGCTGTGATTACCCCTTAGTTCTTCAAAGTGTTCTCTTTAAGTATGTGTCACATTTTGAAATGTTTTGGCCTTTACCTCCCTCAAGACATTTTGAGGGCCTGTTTCATTTACAGTTCTGCAGTACTTGTTCCTATGAAGTGACCATTAGCACAGGCTTTAAAGCTGCTTTTGCAGGTAACTGCCAGAGGGCGGCAGCCTTTCTATGTCCCCCACCCTGGTAACTAGGGAAAAGCCCTTGCGGCCTGTGGTGTTTCTCGGTTATAAATTAGAGTGGAGTGTGCCCGGACAAACCCACACAAGCTGATGTCTCCTTACTTTTGTTGGATTTTTACATTTAATTTTTATTTTTTATTGGAGTAATTTTCCACTGTGTACGTGGACCACTTCTACTTTGTGCATTCCTCGGTTGATGGACATTTTCATTGCTTCCAAGTGTTGGCTATGGTAAATATTGTTGGAGTGCAGGATTGCCAGGCTGTGACTTTTCGATTCTCATTTTCTCAGGTGATAGGCCCAGCAGTGGGTGTGATTGATTGACTGGTAGCACCGTGTTTCCCTTTTCAAAGCACCTTCTTTGTGTTTTCATTAGTGGCTCTTACCACGTCCCCCTTAGAATCCAGGGTACGCATTTCTCCACAATCGCTTCAGCATTTATTGTTTGCAGCATTTATGCTAATGGCCCTACTGGCTGCTGTGAGCTGATAGGTTTTTGTAATTTGGGTTTGCATGTCTTTGAAAATTCGTAAAACTCATCATTTTTCTCCACCGTTTCCTTTTCTGTTAAAAAAAAGGAAACAATTGGGAGTACAATAGAACTCTTGAAATTGTGTTCTTGGAAGGTTGCCCTCTTTTGAAATTTTTGGTCGATTTTCCACCCCAGAATTTTTTTAGAAAGCAGGTGTCTTTTACCGAACTGCAAGTTTGGTGAATATTTAGTGACCTTTAGCAATGGGTTTAAAGCTGCTGTTGTAGGAAGTGGCCTCAAGCAGGCAGCATATCTCCATTCCCATATCTGGCTACTAGGGCAGCAGAGCCTTTCTGGAAGTCGTGTTCCTAGTTTGTAAATTACATTGGAATGTGCATGGAGAAAGCCCCATAAGTTTATGTCTCATTATTTCTTCTTGGTTTTAAATTTTTTTTTTTAAATTGGGGTAAAGCTTAGAATATTGTTTGTCCTAGGTGAACACAATCTGGTTCGTTTGTACATTATATATGTCTATTCAAGTACAGATCCTCTTCCCATGTAAAATGTTACTGAGGGTTCCGCACACCTCCCTTGCTATATGGTTGGTCTTTTTGAGATACGGATATAATATGTGTTTGTATACATAGAGTAACACTAATCTTAATTTATCCATTCCCCCCACCTTTCCTTTTAGATGAGCATAGTTTGTTTTCTAAGTCTGTGAGTGTCTTTCTCTGTGGAAATATGTTCCTTTGTGTCAGTTATTAGATAACGCCAATAAGTGATATCATAGAATATAGGTCTTTTGCTTTCCGACTTACCTCATGTTTCGTGATTATCTCCAGACTCATTTGTGGTGCCTCAGAGAGCAGTGGTTCATTGTTTTCCATGGCTATTATTCCATTGTGTACATGGACCACTTCTTCTTTATCCATTCACCTGTTGTTGGACATTTTGATTGCTTCACTGTCTTGGCTATTGTGAATAAGGCTGCACTGCAGCTTTTGCGGCCTGTGTCTTCTCGATTCTTGTCTTCTCAGGTGAGAGGTCCAATGGTGCGCCTGCTGCATCGAATGGTGCCTGCAGTTTTACTTTTAAACACAGCTCCTTTCTGTTCTCATTATTGGCTGTTACCCCTTCACGTCTCACCAGCAGGTAGAGTGTACACAGTTCTCTAAAACCCTTTCAGCATTTATTGTTTGTAGACTTTTTGCTGATAGTAAGTCAACTGGTGTAAGTTGAAACTTTTTGTAGATTAGATTGCATGGGTCTAACACTCCCTGAGGTTGAGCTTTTATCCATTTTCCTTTTTTTTAAAAGAGCGTGAGTAAAACTTAACTCTTCATACTCTCTTCTTGAAACATTTGCCTGTTTTGAATTGTTTTGTCCATTCCCTCCTTCAGCACAATTTTTTAGGGCAGGTGTCCTTTACAGCCCTGAGTCCTTGGGAATGTTAAGTGACCATCAGCTGTGAGTTTAAAGCTGTTCTTGCAGGAAACGGCCACAAGGTGGCAGCATTTCCCCTTTACCATATTTGGTTACTAGGGAAACAGAGCCTTAATGGAAGTGGTGTTCTAGGTTGTAAATTAGAATGGAATGTGCCAGGGAAAAGCCCTTTAAGTTTATGTCTCATTACTTCTTGTTCATATTTGTAATTTACTTTTTATTTTTTATCCCAGCATATATGATTACAATGGTTTGTTTGTTCTAGGTGTGCAAGATGTGGTTCTTTCACACATATACATGCATCTATTCTTCCTCGCATCCTTTTCCCATGTAGGTTATGACACAATGTTGAGTAGTCTTCTCCTGGTCTTCCGTACGTCTTTGGTGGTTATATATTTCACATGGTTTGTATATCTCTGTTAACCCCAATGTGGTAATGTATCCAATCCTCATCCCTTTCTATTTGGTGAACCATAAGTTTTTTAATGAATCTGTGATTGCCTTTCTCTGTGGAAATATCTTCATTGGTATCAATTTTTAAGTAACTCTTAAAAGTGATATGATAGGATATGTGTCTTTTGCTTTCTCACTTACTACACGTGGCGTGATTACGTCTAGACTCATCTATGGTGCTGCAAACGGCATTGTTTCATTTTTTTCACTAGCGAATATTCCATCTGTACATGGAGGAGTTCTTCTTTGTCCATCCATCTGTTGGTGGACTTTTTGGTTACTTCCATATCTTGGCTATTGTAATACTGTGCAGTGCAGATTTGCCTGCCTGTGCCTTTCCAATTCTCTCTTCTTAGGTTTTACGTCGAGCAGTGGGCCTGCTGGATCATATAGTAGCTCAATGTTTACCTTTTTAAGGCACCTCCATTCTGTTCTCATTCGTGGCCCTTTCCAAGTTACGTCCCCTTTGAAGTTGAGGGTATGCATTTCTCCACAACACCTTCAGCATTTATTGTTTGTAGTTTTCTTGCTGATGGTTATTCTGACAAGTGTGAGCTGATACCTGTCTGTGGTTGAATTCGAATGTGCCACATATTCTGTTGAAATTGAGCTTTAAGGCATATCCTTTTCTATTTTTCAAGCTGTGATTACCCCTTAGTTCTTCAAAGTGTTCTCTTTAAGTATGTGTCACATTTTGAAATGTTTTGGCCTTTACCTCCCTCAAGACATTTTGAGGGCCTGTTTCATTTACAGTTCTGCAGTACTTGTTCCTATGAAGTGACCATTAGCACAGGCTTTAAAGCTGCTTTTGCAGGTAACTGCCAGAGGGCGGCAGCCTTTCTATGTCCCCCACCCTGGTAACTAGGGAAAAGCCCTTGCGGCCTGTGGTGTTTCTCGGTTATAAATTAGAGTGGAGTGTGCCCGGACAAACCCACACAAGCTGATGTCTCCTTACTTTTGTTGGATTTTTACATTTAATTTTTATTTTTTATTGGAGTAATTTTCCACTGTGTACGTGGACCACTTCTACTTTGTGCATTCCTCGGTTGATGGACATTTTCATTGCTTCCAAGTGTTGGCTATGGTAAATATTGTTGGAGTGCAGGATTGCCAGGCTGTGACTTTTCGATTCTCATTTTCTCAGGTGATAGGCCCAGCAGTGGGTGTGATTGATTGACTGGTAGCACCGTGTTTCCCTTTTCAAAGCACCTTCTTTGTGTTTTCATTAGTGGCTCTTACCACGTCCCCCTTAGAATCCAGGGTACGCATTTCTCCACAATCGCTTCAGCATTTATTGTTTGCAGCATTTATGCTAATGGCCCTACTGGCTGCTGTGAGCTGATAGGTTTTTGTAATTTGGGTTTGCATGTCTTTGAAAATTCGTAAAACTCATCATTTTTCTCCACCGTTTCCTTTTCTGTTAAAAAAAAGGAAACAATTGGGAGTACAATAGAACTCTTGAAATTGTGTTCTTGGAAGGTTGCCCTCTTTTGAAATTTTTGGTCGATTTTCCACCCCAGAATTTTTTTAGAAAGCAGGTGTCTTTTACCGAACTGCAAGTTTGGTGAATATTTAGTGACCTTTAGCAATGGGTTTAAAGCTGCTGTTGTAGGAAGTGGCCTCAAGCAGGCAGCATATCTCCATTCCCATATCTGGCTACTAGGGCAGCAGAGCCTTTCTGGAAGTCGTGTTCCTAGTTTGTAAATTACATTGGAATGTGCATGGAGAAAGCCCCATAAGTTTATGTCTCATTATTTCTTCTTGGTTTTAAATTTTTTTTTTTTAAATTGGGGTAAAGCTTAGAATATTGTTTGTCCTAGGTGAACACAATCTGGTTCGTTTGTACATTATATATGTCTATTCAAGTACAGATCCTCTTCCCATGTAAAATGTTACTGAGGGTTCCGCACACCTCCCTTGCTATATGGTTGGTCTTTTTGAGATACGGATATAATATGTGTTTGTATACATAGAGTAACACTAATCTTAATTTATCCATTCCCCCCACCTTTCCCTTTAGATGAGCATAGTTTGTTTTCTAAGTCTGTGAGTGTCTTTCTCTGTGGAAATATGTTCCTTTGTGTCAGTTATTAGATAACGCCAATAAGTGATATCATAGAATATAGGTCTTTTGCTTTCCGACTTACCTCATGTTTCGTGATTATCTCCAGACTCATTTGTGGTGCCTCAGAGAGCAGTGGTTCATTGTTTTCCATGGCTATTATTCCATTGTGTACATGGACCACTTCTTCTTTATCCATTCACCTGTTGTTGGACATTTTGATTGCTTCACTGTCTTGGCTATTGTGAATAAGGCTGCACTGCAGCTTTTGCGGCCTGTGTCTTCTCGATTCTTGTCTTCTCAGGTGAGAGGTCCAATGGTGCGCCTGCTGCATCGAATGGTGCCTGCAGTTTTACTTTTAAACACAGCTCCTTTCTGTTCTCATTATTGGCTGTTACCCCTTCACGTCTCACCAGCAGGTAGAGTGTACACAGTTCTCTAAAACCCTTTCAGCATTTATTGTTTGTAGACTTTTTGCTGATAGTAAGTCAACTGGTGTAAGTTGAAACTTTTTGTAGATTAGATTGCATGGGTCTAACACTCCCTGAGGTTGAGCTTTTATCCATTTTCCTTTTTTTTAAAAGAGCGTGAGTAAAACTTAACTCTTCATACTCTCTTCTTGAAACATTTGCCTGTTTTGAATTGTTTTGTCCATTCCCTCCTTCAGCACAATTTTTTAGGGCAGGTGTCCTTTACAGCCCTGAGTCCTTGGGAATGTTAAGTGACCATCAGCTGTGAGTTTAAAGCTGTTCTTGCAGGAAACGGCCACAAGGTGGCAGCATTTCCCCTTTACCATATTTGGTTACTAGGGAAACAGAGCCTTAATGGAAGTGGTGTTCTAGGTTGTAAATTAGAATGGAATGTGCCAGGGAAAAGCCCTTTAAGTTTATGTCTCATTACTTCTTGTTCATATTTGTAATTTACTTTTTATTTTTTATCCCAGCATATATGATTACAATGGTTTGTTTGTTCTAGGTGTGCAAGATGTGGTTCTTTCACACATATACATGCATCTATTCTTCCTCGCATCCTTTTCCCATGTAGGTTATGACACAATGTTGAGTAGTCTTCTCCTGGTCTTCCGTACGTCTTTGGTGGTTATATATTTCACATGGTTTGTATATCTCTGTTAACCCCAATGTGGTAATGTATCCAATCCTCATCCCTTTCTATTTGGTGAACCATAAGTTTTTTAATGAATCTGTGATTGCCTTTCTCTGTGGAAATATCTTCATTGGTATCAATTTTTAAGTAACTCTTAAAAGTGATATGATAGGATATGTGTCTTTTGCTTTCTCACTTACTACACGTGGCGTGATTACGTCTAGACTCATCTATGGTGCTGCAAACGGCATTGTTTCATTTTTTTCACTAGCGAATATTCCATCTGTACATGGAGGAGTTCTTCTTTGTCCATCCATCTGTTGGTGGACTTTTTGGTTACTTCCATATCTTGGCTATTGTAATACTGTGCAGTGCAGATTTGCCTGCCTGTGCCTTTCCAATTCTCTCTTCTTAGGTTTTACGTCGAGCAGTGGGCCTGCTGGATCATATAGTAGCTCAATGTTTACCTTTTTAAGGCACCTCCATTCTGTTCTCATTCGTGGCCCTTTCCAAGTTACGTCCCCTTTGAAGTTGAGGGTATGCATTTCTCCACAACACCTTCAGCATTTATTGTTTGTAGTTTTCTTGCTGATGGTTATTCTGACAAGTGTGAGCTGATACCTGTCTGTGGTTGAATTCGAATGTGCCACATATTCTGTTGAAATTGAGCTTTAAGGCATATCCTTTTCTATTTTTCAAGCTGTGATTACCCCTTAGTTCTTCAAAGTGTTCTCTTTAAGTATGTGTCACATTTTGAAATGTTTTGGCCTTTACCTCCCTCAAGACATTTTGAGGGCCTGTTTCATTTACAGTTCTGCAGTACTTGTTCCTATGAAGTGACCATTAGCACAGGCTTTAAAGCTGCTTTTGCAGGTAACTGCCAGAGGGCGGCAGCCTTTCTATGTCCCCCACCCTGGTAACTAGGGAAAAGCCCTTGCGGCCTGTGGTGTTTCTCGGTTATAAATTAGAGTGGAGTGTGCCCGGACAAACCCACACAAGCTGATGTCTCCTTACTTTTGTTGGATTTTTACATTTAATTTTTATTTTTTATTGGAGTAATTTTCCACTGTGTACGTGGACCACTTCTACTTTGTGCATTCCTCGGTTGATGGACATTTTCATTGCTTCCAAGTGTTGGCTATGGTAAATATTGTTGGAGTGCAGGATTGCCAGGCTGTGACTTTTCGATTCTCATTTTCTCAGGTGATAGGCCCAGCAGTGGGTGTGATTGATTGACTGGTAGCACCGTGTTTCCCTTTTCAAAGCACCTTCTTTGTGTTTTCATTAGTGGCTCTTACCACGTCCCCCTTAGAATCCAGGGTACGCATTTCTCCACAATCGCTTCAGCATTTATTGTTTGCAGCATTTATGCTAATGGCCCTACTGGCTGCTGTGAGCTGATAGGTTTTTGTAATTTGGGTTTGCATGTCTTTGAAAATTCGTAAAACTCATCATTTTTCTCCACCGTTTCCTTTTCTGTTAAAAAAAAGGAAACAATTGGGAGTACAATAGAACTCTTGAAATTGTGTTCTTGGAAGGTTGCCCTCTTTTGAAATTTTTGGTCGATTTTCCACCCCAGAATTTTTTTAGAAAGCAGGTGTCTTTTACCGAACTGCAAGTTTGGTGAATATTTAGTGACCTTTAGCAATGGGTTTAAAGCTGCTGTTGTAGGAAGTGGCCTCAAGCAGGAAGCATATCTCCATTCCCATATCTGGCTACTAGGGCAGCAGAGCCTTTCTGGAAGTCGTGTTCCTAGTTTGTAAATTACATTGGAATGTGCATGGAGAAAGCCCCATAAGTTTATGTCTCATTATTTCTTCTTGGTTTTAAATTTTTTTTTTTAAATTGGGGTAAAGCTTAGAATATTGTTTGTCCTAGGTGAACACAATCTGGTTCGTTTGTACATTATATATGTCTATTCAAGTACAGATCCTCTTCCCATGTAAAATGTTACTGAGGGTTCCGCACACCTCCCTTGCTATATGGTTGGTCTTTTTGAGATACGGATATAATATGTGTTTGTATACATAGAGTAACACTAATCTTAATTTATCCATTCCCCCCACCTTTCCCTTTAGATGAGCATAGTTTGTTTTCTAAGTCTGTGAGTGTCTTTCTCTGTGGAAATATGTTCCTTTGTGTCAGTTATTAGATAACGCCAATAAGTGATATCATAGAATATAGGTCTTTTGCTTTCCGACTTACCTCATGTTTCGTGATTATCTCCAGACTCATTTGTGGTGCCTCAGAGAGCAGTGGTTCATTGTTTTCCATGGCTATTATTCCATTGTGTACATGGACCACTTCTTCTTTATCCATTCACCTGTTGTTGGACATTTTGATTGCTTCACTGTCTTGGCTATTGTGAATAAGGCTGCACTGCAGCTTTTGCGGCCTGTGTCTTCTCGATTCTTGTCTTCTCAGGTGAGAGGTCCAATGGTGCGCCTGCTGCATCGAATGGTGCCTGCAGTTTTACTTTTAAACACAGCTCCTTTCTGTTCTCATTATTGGCTGTTACCCCTTCACGTCTCACCAGCAGGTAGAGTGTACACAGTTCTCTAAAACCCTTTCAGCATTTATTGTTTGTAGACTTTTTGCTGATAGTAAGTCAACTGGTGTAAGTTGAAACTTTTTGTAGATTAGATTGCATGGGTCTAACACTCCCTGAGGTTGAGCTTTTATCCATTTTCCTTTTTTTTAAAAGAGCGTGAGTAAAACTTAACTCTTCATACTCTCTTCTTGAAACATTTGCCTGTTTTGAATTGTTTTGTCCATTCCCTCCTTCAGCACAATTTTTTAGGGCAGGTGTCCTTTACAGCCCTGAGTCCTTGGGAATGTTAAGTGACCATCAGCTGTGAGTTTAAAGCTGTTCTTGCAGGAAACGGCCACAAGGTGGCAGCATTTCCCCTTTACCATATTTGGTTACTAGGGAAACAGAGCCTTAATGGAAGTGGTGTTCTAGGTTGTAAATTAGAATGGAATGTGCCAGGGAAAAGCCCTTTAAGTTTATGTCTCATTACTTCTTGTTCATATTTGTAATTTACTTTTTATTTTTTATCCCAGCATATATGATTACAATGGTTTGTTTGTT
>NW_026778161.1:0-18093 GCF_028023285.1 Balaenoptera ricei | reverse complement strand
AAACGGGGACCTGATGGCACAGGCCTTGCTTTCCCATTTTCAATGCTCCATTCATGCTGCCTTGAAACTACCTAAAAAACAGTTTTAGGACGGTTCTCTAGTCACTGTAGGCAGGGCTCTGGGAAGGGAACGAGTGTTCTCTCCATCAACAGGGTGCTTTCATAGCCTGGGTGGGAGCTCCTCCTGAGACGCTCTAGAGCTAAAAGGAAACTTGACGTGAGTCCTTTCTTCTAGGTAAAGCCGTGAATAGCCTGCCGAAGCGGAAGCTTGGAACAGAGTCCTTGAAGCATTAGCTTTAGGTCTGTTTTCTTTTAAAGTTAGTAAGCTTTCAGGACACCGAGGACCTCGCGTGGGCACCCTATTCCCTGCAAGAACACCTAGTACCGGCAGGCTCCACTAGGCTGCTAAGAAGCATCCAGGCCCAGAAACCTTTCCCAGTCACTCTGTGTATGCTGAGTGTAGGGCAACACACTGCATTCTTCCTTGGGAGAGCTGGATTTCCTCAGCACTCCAACAGCTCCAGGAAATCTGTTCTCTCACGTCCTACACGTCATGCAAATCTGCCTCATAGCCCTAGGCTGAGCGGCACTGAGAAACCAAAACTGCTTTGCATTCCTCGTACAGAGTCATACCTTAAGACCCCATACTTAGAGGAGAAAGTCGGCTTGCGTTCCTGCCTTAACCACAGCACAGTTTTTCCTCTTACACTGCAGGGTGTTAGAAGAAGTTAAGCCCCGATAGCGTACCTAGAGCGTTCTTTGGGAGAGGCAGTTGGCTACACGGAGAACTCCGTGCCAAGGAAAGGTTATTCAGGGAAGGGACCAGTGTGTAGCTAGAGGGTATATTTACTCAGTAGAAATCACAAGGAGGTAGGCTGCGTGTTCCCTGGAAACGGGGACCTGATGGCACAGGCCTTGCCTTCCCATTTTGAATGCTCCATTCATGCTGCCTTGAAACCACCTAAATAACAGTTTTAGGACGGTTCTCTAGTCACTGTAGGCAGGGCTCTGGGAAGGGCACGAGTGTTCTCTCCATCAAGAGGGTGCTTTAATAGCCTGGGTGGGAGCTCCTCCTGAGACGCTCTAGAGCTAAAAGGAAACTTGATGTGAGTCCTGTCCTCAAGGTAAAGCCTTGAATAGCCTGCCGAAGCGGAAGCTTGGAGCAGAGTCCTTGAAGCATTAGCTTTAGGTCTCTTTTCTTTTAAGGTTAGTAAGCTTTCAGGACACCGAGGACCTCGCGTGGGCACCCTATTCCCTGCAAGAACACCTAGTACCGGCAGGCTCCACTAGGCTGCTAAGAAACATCCAGGCCTGGAAACCTTTCCCAGTCACTCTGTGTATGCTGAGTGTAGGGCATCACACTGCACTCTTCCTTGGGAGAGCTGGATTTCCTCAGCACTCGAATAGCTCCAGGAAATCTGTTCTCTCAGGTCCTACATGTCAGGCAAATCTGCCTCATAGCCCTAGGCTGAGCGGCACTGACAAACCAAAACTGCTTTGCATTCCTCGTACAGAGTCATACCTTAAGACCCCATACTTAGAGGAGAAAGTCGGCTTGCGTTCCTGCCTTAACCACACCACAGTCCTCCTCTTACATTGCAGGGTTTTAGAAGAAGCTAAGCCCCGATAGCGTACCTAGAGCGTTCCTTGGGAGAGGCAGTTGGCTACACGGAGAACTCCGTGCCAAGGAAAGGTTATTCAGGGAAGGGACCAGTGTGTAGCTAGAGTGTATATTTACTTGGAGAAATCACAAGGAGGTAGGCTGCGTGTTCGCTGGAAACGGGGACCTGATGGCACAGGCCTTGCCTTCCCATTTTGAATGCTCCATTCATGCTGCCTTGAAACTACCTTAATAACAGTTTTAGGACGGTTCTCTAGTCACTGTAGGCAGGGCTCTGGGAAGGGCACGAGTGTTCTCTACATCAACAGGGTGCTTTCATAGCCTGGGTGGGAGCTCCTCCTGAGACGCTCTAGAGCTAAAAGGAAACTTGACGTGAGTCCTGTCCTCAAGGTAAAGCCTTGAATAGCCTGCCGTAGCGGAAGCTTGGAGCAGAGTCCTTGAAGCATTAGCTTTAGGTCTCTTTCCTTTTAAGGTTAGTAAGCTTTCAGGACACTGAGGACCTCGCGTGAGCACCCTATTCCCTGCAAGAACACCTAGGACCGGCAGGCTCCACTAGGCTGCTAAGAAACATCCAGGCCCGGAAACCTTTCCCTGTTACTCTGTGTCTGCTGAGTGTAGGGCAACACACTGCACTCTTCCTTGGGAGAGCTGGATTTCCTCAGCACTCCAACAGCTCCAGGAAATCTGTTCTCTCACGTCCTACACGTCATGCAAATCTGCCTCCTAGCCCTAGGCTGAGCGGCACTGAGAAACCAAAACTGCTTTGCATTCCTCGTACAGAGTCATACCTTAAGACCCCATACTTAGAGGAGAAAGTCGGCTTGCGTTCCTGACTTAACCACAGCACAGTCCTCTTCTTACACTGCAGGGTTTTAGAAGAAGCTAAGCCCCGATAGCGTACCTAGAGCGTTCCTTGGGAGAGGCAGTTGGCTACACGGAGAACTCTGTGCTAAGGTAACGTTATTCAGGGAAAGGACCAGTGTAGCTAGAGTGTATATTTACTTGGAGAAATCACAAGGAGGTAGGCTGCGTGTTCGCTGGAAACGGGGACCTGATGGCACAGGCCTTGCTTTCCCATTTTGAATGCTCCATTCATGCTGCCTTGAAACTACCTAAAAAACAGTTTTAGGACGGTTCTCTAGTCACTGTAGGCAGGGCTCTGGGAAGGGCACGAGTGTTCTCTCCATCAACAGGGTGCTTTCATAGCCTGGGTGGGAGCTCCTCCTGAGACGCTCTAGAGCTAAAAGGAAACTTGACGTGAGTCCTTTCCTCTAGGTAAAGCCGTGAATAGCCTGCCGAAGCGGAAGCTTGGAACAAAGTCCTTGAAGCATTAGCTTTAGGTCTGTTTTCTTTTAAAGTTAGTAAGCTTTCAGGACACCGAGGACCTCGCGTGGGCACCCTATTCCCTGCAAGAACACCTAGTACCGGCAGGCTCCACTAGGCTGCTAAGAAGCATCCAGGCCCAGAAACCTTTCCCAGTCACTGTGTGTATGCTGAGTGTAGGGCAACACACTGCATTCTTCCTTGTGAGAGCTGGATTTCCTCAGCACTCCAACAGCTCCAGGAAATCTGTTCTCTCACGTCCTACACGTCATGCAAATCTGCCTCATAGCCCTAGGCTGAGCGGCACTGACAAACCAAAACTGCTTTGCATTCCTCGTACAGAGTCATACCTTAAGAGCCCATACTTAGAGGAGAAAGTCGGCTTGCGTTCCTGCCTTAACCACAGCACAGTTTTTCCTCTTACACTGCAGGGTGTTAGAAGAAGTTAAGCCCCGATAGCGTACCTAGAGCGTTCTTTGGGAGAGGCAGTTGGCTACACGGAGAACTCCGTGCCAAGGAAAGGTTATTCAGGGAAGGGACCAGTGTGTAGCTAGAGGGTATATTTACTCAGTAGAAATCACAAGGAGGTAGGCTGCGTGTTCCCTGGAAACGGGGACCTGATGGCACAGGCCTTGCCTTCCCATTTTGAATGCTCCATTCATGCTGCCTTGAAACCACCTAAATAACAGTTTTAGGACGGTTCTCTAGTCACTGTAGGCAGGGCTCTGGGAAGGGCACGAGTGTTCTCTACATCAACAGGGTGCTTTCATAGCCTGGGTGGGAGCTCCTCCTGAGACGCTCTAGAGCTAAAAGGAAACTTGACGTGAGTCCTGTCCTCAAGGTAAAGCCTTGAATAGCCTGCCGTAGCGGAAGCTTGGAGCAGAGTCCTTGAAGCATCAGCTTTAGGTCTCTTTTCTTTTAAGGTTAGTAAGCTTTCAGGACACTGAGGACCTCGCGTGAGCACCCTATTCCCTGCAAGAACACCTAGGACCGGCAGGCTCCACTAGGCTGCTAAGAAACATCCAGGCCCGGAAACCTTTCCCTGTTACTCTGTGTCTGCTGAGTGTAGGGCAACACACTGCACTCTTCCTTGGGAGAGCTGGATTTCCTCAGCACTCCAACAGCTCCAGGAAATCTGTTCTCTCACGTCCTACACGTCATGCAAATCTGCCTCCTAGCCCTAGGCTGAGCGGCACTGAGAAACCAAAACTGCTTTGCATTCCTCGTACAGAGTCATACCTTAAGACCCCATACTTAGAGGAGAAAGTCGGCTTGCGTTCCTGCCTTAACCACAGCACAGTCCTCCTCTTACACTGCAGGGTTTTAGTAGAAGCTAAGCCCCGATAGCGTACCTAGAGCGTTCCTTGGGAGAGGCAGTTGGCTACACGGAGAACTCCGTGCTAAGGTAACGTTATTCAGGGAAGGGACCAGTGTAGCTAGAGTGTATATTTACTTGGAGAAATCACAAGGAGGTAGGCTGCGTGTTCGCTGGAAACGGGGACCTGATGGCACAGGCCTTGCTTTCCCATTTTCAATGCTCCATTCATGCTGCCTTGAAACTACCTAAAAAACAGTTTTAGGACGGTTCTCTAGTCACTGTAGGCAGGGCTCTGGGAAGGGCACGAGTGTTCTCTCCATCAACAGGGTGCTTTCATAGCCTGGGTGGGAGCTCCTCCTGAGACGCTCTAGAGCTAAAAGGAAACTTGACGTGAGTCCTTTCCTCTAGGTAAAGCCGTGAATAGCCTGCCGAAGCGGAAGCTTGGAACAGAGTCCTTGAAGCATTAGCTTTAGGTCTGTTTCTTTTAAAGTTAGTAAGCTTTCAGGACACCGAGGACCTCGCGTGGGCACCCTATTCCCTGCAAGAACACCTAGTACCGGCAGGCTCCACTAGGCTGCTAAGAAGCATCCAGGCCCAGAAACCTTTCCCAGTCACTCTGTGTATGCTGAGTGTAGGGCAACACACTGCATTCTTCCTTGGGAGAGCTGGATTTCCTCAGCACTCCAACAGCTCCAGGAAATCTGTTCTCTCACGTCCTACACGTCATGCAAATCTGCCTCATAGCCCTAGGCTGAGCGGCACTGAGAAACCAAAACTGCTTTGCATTCCTCGTACAGAGTCATACCTTAAGACCCCATACTTAGAGGAGAAAGTCGGCTTGCGTTCCTGCCTTAACCACAGCACAGTTTTTCCTCTTACACTGCAGGGTGTTAGAAGAAGTTAAGCCCCGATAGCGTACCTAGAGCGTTCTTTGGGAGAGGCAGTTGGCTACACGGAGAACTCCGTGCCAAGGAAAGGTTATTCAGGGAAGGGACCAGTGTGTAGCTAGAGGGTATATTTACTCAGTAGAAATCACAAGGAGGTAGGCTGCGTGTTCCCTGGAAACGGGGACCTGATGGCACAGGCCTTGCCTTCCCATTTTGAATGCTCCATTCATGCTGCCTTGAAACCACCTATATAACAGTTTTAGGACGGTTCTCTAGTCACTGTAGGCAGGGCTCTGGGAAGGGCACGAGTGTTCTCTCCATCAAGAGGGTGCTTTAATAGCCTGGGTGGGAGCTCCTCCTGAGACGCTCTAGAGCTAAAATGAAACTTGATGTGAGTCCTGTCCTCAAGGTAAAGCCTTGAATAGCCTGCCGAAGCGGAAGCTTGGAGCAGAGTCCTTGAAGCATTAGCTTTAGGTCTCTTTTCTTTTAAGGTTAGTAAGCTTTCAGGACACCGAGGACCTCGCGTGGGCACCCTATTCCCTGCAAGAACACCTAGTACCGGCAGGCTCCACTAGGCTGCTAAGAAACATCCAGGCCTGGAAACCTTTCCCAGTCACTCTGTGTATGCTGAGTGTAGGGCATCACACTGCACTCTTCCTTGGGAGAGCTGGATTTCCTCAGCACTCGAATAGCTCCAGGAAATCTGTTCTCTCAGGTCCTACATGTCAGGCAAATCTGCCTCATAGCCCTAGGCTGAGCGGCACTGACAAACCAAAACTGCTTTGCATTCCTCGTACAGAGTCATACCTTAAGACCCCATACTTAGAGGAGAAAGTCGGCTTGCGTTCCTGCCTTAACCACACCACAGTCCTCCTCTTACATTGCAGGGTTTTAGAAGAAGCTAAGCCCCGATAGCGTACCTAGAGCGTTCCTTGGGAGAGGCAGTTGGCTACACGGAGAACTCCGTGCCAAGGAAAGGTTATTCAGGGAAGGGACCAGTGTGTAGCTAGAGTGTATATTTACTTGGAGAAATCACAAGGAGGTAGGCTGCGTGTTCGCTGGAAACGGGGACCTGATGGCACAGGCCTTGCCTTCCCATTTTGAATGCTCCATTCATGCTGCCTTGAAACTACCTTAATAACAGTTTTAGGACGGTTCTCTAGTCACTGTAGGCAGGGCTCTGGGAAGGGCACGAGTGTTCTCTACATCAACAGGGTGCTTTCATAGCCTGGGTGGGAGCTCCTCCTGAGACGCTCTGGAGCTAAAAGGAAACTTGACGTGAGTCCTGTCCTCAAGGTAAAGCCTTGAATAGCCTGCCGTAGCGGAAGCTTGGAGCAGAGTCCTTGAAGCATCAGCTTTAGGTCTCTTTTCTTTTAAGGTTAGTAAGCTTTCAGGACACTGAGGACCTCGCGTGAGCACCCTATTCCCTGCAAGAACACCTAGGACCGGCAGGCTCCACTAGGCTGCTAAGAAACATCCAGGCCCGGAAACCTTTCCCTGTTACTCTGTGTCTGCTGAGTGTAGGGCAACACACTGCACTCTTCCTTGGGAGAGCTGGATTTCCTCAGCACTCCAACAGCTCCAGGAAATCTGTTCTCTCACGTCCTACACGTCATGCAAATCTGCCTCCTAGCCCTAGGCTGAGCGGCACTGAAAAACCAAAACTGCTTTGCATTCCTCGTACAGAGTCATACCTTAAGACCCCATACTTAGAGGAGAAAGTCGGCTTGCGTTCCTGACTTAACCACAGCACAGTCCTCCTCTTACACTGCAGGGTTTTAGAAGAAGCTAAGCCCCGATAGCGTACCTCGAGCGTTCCTTGGGAGAGGCAGTTGGCTACACGGAGAACTCTGTGCTAAGGTAACGTTATTCAGGGAAAGGACCAGTGTAGCTAGAGTGTATATTTACTTGGAGAAATCACAAGGAGGTAGGCTGCGTGTTCGCTGGAAACGGGGACCTGATGGCACAGGCCTTGCTTTCCCATTTTCAATGCTCCATTCATGCTGCCTTGAAACTACCTAAAAAACAGTTTTAGGACGGTTCTCTAGTCACTGTAGGCACGGCTCTGGGAAGGGCACGAGTGTTCTCTCCATCAACAGGGTGCTTTCATAGCCTGGGTGGGAGCTCCTCCTGAGACGCTCTAGAGCTAAAAGGAAACTTGACGTGAGTCCTTTCCTCTAGGTAAAGCCGTGAATAGCCTGCCGAAGCGGAAGCTTGGAACAGAGTCCTTGAAGCATTAGCTTTAGGTCTGTTTTCTTTTAAAGTTAGTAAGCTTTCAGGACACCGAGGACCTCGCGTGGGCACCCTATTCCCTGCAAGAACACCTAGTACCGGCAGGCTCCACAAGGCTGCTAAGAAGCATCCAGGCCCAGAAACCTTTCCCAGTCACTGTGTGTATGCTGAGTGTAGGGCAACACACTGCATTCTTCCTTGGGAGAGCTGGATTTCCTCAGCACTCCAACAGCTCCAGGAAATCTGTTCTCTCACGTCCTACACGTCATGCAAATCTGCCTCATAGCCCTAGGCTGAGCGGCACTGACAAACCAAAACTGCTTTGCATTCCTCGTACAGAGTCATACCTTAAGACCCCATACTTAGAGGAGAAAGTCGGCTTGCGTTCCTGCCTTAACCACAGCACAGTTTTACCTCTTACACTGCAGGGTGTTAGAAGAAGTTAAGCCCCGATAGCGTACCTAGAGCGTTCTTTGGGAGAGGCAGTTGGCTACACGGAGAACTCCGTGCCAAGGAAAGGTTATTCAGGGAAGGGACCAGTGTGTAGCTAGAGGGTATATTTACTCAGTAGAAATCACAAGGAGGTAGGCTGCGTGTTCCCTGGAAACGGGGACCTGATGGCACAGGCCTTGCCTTCCCATTTTGAATGCTCCATTCATGCTGCCTTGAAACCACCTAAATAACAGTTTTAGGACGGTTCTCTAGTCACTGTAGGCAGGGCTCTGGGAAGGGCACGAGTGTTCTCTCCATCAACAGGGTGCTTTCATAGCCTGGGTGGGAGCTCCTCCTGAGACGCTCTAGAGCTAAAAGGAAACTTGATGTGAGTCCTGTCCTCAAGGTAAAGCCTTGAATAGCCTGCCGAAGCGGAAGCTTGGAGCAGAGTCCTTGAAGCATTAGCTTTAGGTCTCTTTTCTTTTAAGGTTAGTAAGCTTTCAGGACACCGAGGACCTCGCGTGGGCACCCTATTCCCTGCAAGAACACCTAGTACCGGCAGGCTCCACTAGGCTGCTAAGAAACATCCAGGCCTGGAAACCTTTCCCAGTCACTCTGTGTATGCTGAGTGTAGGGCATCACACTGCACTCTTCCTTGGGAGAGCTGGATTTCCTCAGCACTCGAATAGCTCCAGGAAATCTGTTCTCTCAGGTCCTACATGTCAGGCAAATCTGCCTCATAGCCCTAGGCTGAGCGGCACTGACAAACCAAAACTGCTTTGCATTCCTCGTACAGAGTCATACCTTAAGACCCCATACTTAGAGGAGAAAGTCGGCTTGCGTTCCTGCCTTAACCACACCACAGTCCTCCTCTTACATTGCAGGGTTTTAGAAGAAGCTAAGCCCCGATAGCGTACCTAGAGCGTTCCTTGGGAGAGGCAGTTGGCTACACGGAGAACTCCGTGCCAAGGAAAGGTTATTCAGGGAAGGGACCAGTGTGTAGCTAGAGGGTATATTTACTTGGAGAAATCACAAGGAGGTAGGCTGCGTGTTCGCTGGAAACGGGGACCTGATGGCACAGGCCTTGCTTTCCCATTTTCAATGCTCCATTCATGCTGCCTTGAAACTACCTAAAAAACAGTTTTAGGACGGTTCTCTAGTCACTGTAGGCAGGGCTCTGGGAAGGGCACGAGTGTTCTCTCCATCAACAGGGTGCTTTCATAGCCTGGGTGGGAGCTCCTCCTGAGACGCTCTAGAGCTAAAAGGAAACTTGACGTGAGTCCTTTCTTCTAGGTAAAGCCGTGAATAGCCTGCCGAAGCGGAAGCTTGGAACAGAGTCCTTGAAGCATTAGCTTTAGGTCTGTTTTCTTTTAAAGTTAGTAAGCTTTCAGGACACCGAGGACCTCGCGTGGGCACCCTATTCCCTGCAAGAACACCTAGTACCGGCAGGCTCCACTAGGCTGCTAAGAAGCATCCAGGCCCAGAAACCTTTCCCAGTCACTGTGTGTATGCTGAGTGTAGGGCAACACACTGCATTCTTCCTTGGGAGAGCTGGATTTCCTCAGCACTCCAACAGCTCCAGGAAATCTGTTCTCTCACGTCCTACACGTCATGCAAATCTGCCTCATAGCCCTAGGCTGAGCGGCACTGAGAAACCAAAACTGCTTTGCATTCCTCGTACAGAGTCATACCTTAAGACCCCATACTTAGAGGAGAAAGTCGGCTTGCGTTCCTGCCTTAACCACAGCACAGTTTTTCCTCTTACACTGCAGGGTGTTAGAAGAAGTTAAGCCCCGATAGCGTACCTAGAGCGTTCTTTGGGAGAGGCAGTTGGCTACACGGAGAACTCCGTGCCAAGGAAAGGTTATTCAGGGAAGGGACCAGTGTGTAGCTAGAGGGTATATTTACTCAGTAGAAATCACAAGGAGGTAGGCTGCGTGTTCCCTGGAAACGGGGACCTGATGGCACAGGCCTTGCCTTCCCATTTTGAATGCTCCATTCATGCTGCCTTGAAACCACCTAAATAACAGTTTTAGGACGGTTCTCTAGTCACTGTAGGCAGGGCTCTGGGAAGGGCACGAGTGTTCTCTCCATCAAGAGGGTGCTTTAATAGCCTGGGTGGGAGCTCCTCCTGAGACGCTCTAGAGCTAAAAGGAAACTTGATGTGAGTCCTGTCCTCAAGGTAAAGCCTTGAATAGCCTGCCGAAGCGGAAGCTTGGAGCAGAGTCCTTGAAGCATTAGCTTTAGGTCTCTTTTCTTTTAAGGTTAGTAAGCTTTCAGGACACCGAGGACCTCGCGTGGGCACCCTATTCCCTGCAAGAACACCTAGTACCGGCAGGCTCCACTAGGCTGCTAAGAAACATCCAGGCCTGGAAACCTTTCCCAGTCACTCTGTGTATGCTGAGTGTAGGGCATCACACTGCACTCTTCCTTGGGAGAGCTGGATTTCCTCAGCACTCGAATAGCTCCAGGAAATCTGTTCTCTCAGGTCCTACATGTCAGGCAAATCTGCCTCATAGCCCTAGGCTGAGCGGCACTGACAAACCAAAACTGCTTTGCATTCCTCGTACAGAGTCATACCTTAAGACCCCATACTTAGAGGAGAAAGTCGGCTTGCGTTCCTGCCTTAACCACACCACAGTCCTCCTCTTACATTGCAGGGTTTTAGAAGAAGCTAAGCCCCGATAGCGTACCTAGAGCGTTCCTTGGGAGAGGCAGTTGGCTACACGGAGAACTCCGTGCCAAGGAAAGGTTATTCAGGGAAGGGACCAGTGTGTAGCTAGAGTGTATATTTACTTGGAGAAATCACAAGGAGGTAGGCTGCGTGTTCGCTGGAAACGGGGACCTGATGGCACAGGCCTTGCCTTCCCATTTTGAATGCTCCATTCATGCTGCCTTGAAACTACCTTAATAACAGTTTTAGGACGGTTCTCTAGTCACTGTAGGCAGGGCTCTGGGAAGGGCACGAGTGTTCTCTACATCAACAGGGTGCTTTCATAGCCTGGGTGGGAGCTCCTCCTGAGACGCTCTAGAGCTAAAAGGAAACTTGACGTGAGTCCTGTCCTCAAGGTAAAGCCTTGAATAGCCTGCCGTAGCGGAAGCTTGGAGCAGAGTCCTTGAAGCATTAGCTTTAGGTCTCTTTCCTTTTAAGGTTAGTAAGCTTTCAGGACACTGAGGACCTCGCGTGAGCACCCTATTCCCTGCAAGAACACCTAGGACCGGCAGGCTCCACTAGGCTGCTAAGAAACATCCAGGCCCGGAAACCTTTCCCTGTTACTCTGTGTCTGCTGAGTGTAGGGCAACACACTGCACTCTTCCTTGGGAGAGCTGGATTTCCTCAGCACTCCAACAGCTCCAGGAAATCTGTTCTCTCACGTCCTACACGTCATGCAAATCTGCCTCCTAGCCCTAGGCTGAGCGGCACTGAGAAACCAAAACTGCTTTGCATTCCTCGTACAGAGTCATACCTTAAGACCCCATACTTAGAGGAGAAAGTCGGCTTGCGTTCCTGACTTAACCACAGCACAGTCCTCTTCTTACACTGCAGGGTTTTAGAAGAAGCTAAGCCCCGATAGCGTACCTAGAGCGTTCCTTGGGAGAGGCAGTTGGCTACACGGAGAACTCTGTGCTAAGGTAACGTTATTCAGGGAAAGGACCAGTGTAGCTAGAGTGTATATTTACTTGGAGAAATCACAAGGAGGTAGGCTGCGTGTTCGCTGGAAACGGGGACCTGATGGCACAGGCCTTGCTTTCCCATTTTGAATGCTCCATTCATGCTGCCTTGAAACTACCTAAAAAACAGTTTTAGGACGGTTCTCTAGTCACTGTAGGCAGGGCTCTGGGAAGGGCACGAGTGTTCTCTCCATCAACAGGGTGCTTTCATAGCCTGGGTGGGAGCTCCTCCTGAGACGCTCTAGAGCTAAAAGGAAACTTGACGTGAGTCCTTTCCTCTAGGTAAAGCCGTGAATAGCCTGCCGAAGCGGAAGCTTGGAACAAAGTCCTTGAAGCATTAGCTTTAGGTCTGTTTTCTTTTAAAGTTAGTAAGCTTTCAGGACACCGAGGACCTCGCGTGGGCACCCTATTCCCTGCAAGAACACCTAGTACCGGCAGGCTCCACTAGGCTGCTAAGAAGCATCCAGGCCCAGAAACCTTTCCCAGTCACTGTGTGTATGCTGAGTGTAGGGCAACACACTGCATTCTTCCTTGTGAGAGCTGGATTTCCTCAGCACTCCAACAGCTCCAGGAAATCTGTTCTCTCACGTCCTACACGTCATGCAAATCTGCCTCATAGCCCTAGGCTGAGCGGCACTGACAAACCAAAACTGCTTTGCATTCCTCGTACAGAGTCATACCTTAAGAGCCCATACTTAGAGGAGAAAGTCGGCTTGCGTTCCTGCCTTAACCACAGCACAGTTTTTCCTCTTACACTGCAGGGTGTTAGAAGAAGTTAAGCCCCGATAGCGTACCTAGAGCGTTCTTTGGGAGAGGCAGTTGGCTACACGGAGAACTCCGTGCCAAGGAAAGGTTATTCAGGGAAGGGACCAGTGTGTAGCTAGAGGGTATATTTACTCAGTAGAAATCACAAGGAGGTAGGCTGCGTGTTCCCTGGAAACGGGGACCTGATGGCACAGGCCTTGCCTTCCCATTTTGAATGCTCCATTCATGCTGCCTTGAAACCACCTAAATAACAGTTTTAGGACGGTTCTCTAGTCACTGTAGGCAGGGCTCTGGGAAGGGCACGAGTGTTCTCTACATCAACAGGGTGCTTTCATAGCCTGGGTGGGAGCTCCTCCTGAGACGCTCTAGAGCTAAAAGGAAACTTGACGTGAGTCCTGTCCTCAAGGTAAAGCCTTGAATAGCCTGCCGTAGCGGAAGCTTGGAGCAGAGTCCTTGAAGCATCAGCTTTAGGTCTCTTTTCTTTTAAGGTTAGTAAGCTTTCAGGACACTGAGGACCTCGCGTGAGCACCCTATTCCCTGCAAGAACACCTAGGACCGGCAGGCTCCACTAGGCTGCTAAGAAACATCCAGGCCCGGAAACCTTTCCCTGTTACTCTGTGTCTGCTGAGTGTAGGGCAACACACTGCACTCTTCCTTGGGAGAGCTGGATTTCCTCAGCACTCCAACAGCTCCAGGAAATCTGTTCTCTCACGTCCTACACGTCATGCAAATCTGCCTCCTAGCCCTAGGCTGAGCGGCACTGAGAAACCAAAACTGCTTTGCATTCCTCGTACAGAGTCATACCTTAAGACCCCATACTTAGAGGAGAAAGTCGGCTTGCGTTCCTGCCTTAACCACAGCACAGTCCTCCTCTTACACTGCAGGGTTTTAGTAGAAGCTAAGCCCCGATAGCGTACCTAGAGCGTTCCTTGGGAGAGGCAGTTGGCTACACGGAGAACTCCGTGCTAAGGTAACGTTATTCAGGGAAGGGACCAGTGTAGCTAGAGTGTATATTTACTTGGAGAAATCACAAGGAGGTAGGCTGCGTGTTCGCTGGAAACGGGGACCTGATGGCACAGGCCTTGCTTTCCCATTTTCAATGCTCCATTCATGCTGCCTTGAAACTACCTAAAAAACAGTTTTAGGACGGTTCTCTAGTCACTGTAGGCAGGGCTCTGGGAAGGGCACGAGTGTTCTCTCCATCAACAGGGTGCTTTCATAGCCTGGGTGGGAGCTCCTCCTGAGACGCTCTAGAGCTAAAAGGAAACTTGACGTGAGTCCTTTCCTCTAGGTAAAGCCGTGAATAGCCTGCCGAAGCGGAAGCTTGGAACAGAGTCCTTGAAGCATTAGCTTTAGGTCTGTTTCTTTTAAAGTTAGTAAGCTTTCAGGACACCGAGGACCTCGCGTGGGCACCCTATTCCCTGCAAGAACACCTAGTACCGGCAGGCTCCACTAGGCTGCTAAGAAGCATCCAGGCCCAGAAACCTTTCCCAGTCACTCTGTGTATGCTGAGTGTAGGGCAACACACTGCATTCTTCCTTGGGAGAGCTGGATTTCCTCAGCACTCCAACAGCTCCAGGAAATCTGTTCTCTCACGTCCTACACGTCATGCAAATCTGCCTCATAGCCCTAGGCTGAGCGGCACTGAGAAACCAAAACTGCTTTGCATTCCTCGTACAGAGTCATACCTTAAGACCCCATACTTAGAGGAGAAAGTCGGCTTGCGTTCCTGCCTTAACCACAGCACAGTTTTTCCTCTTACACTGCAGGGTGTTAGAAGAAGTTAAGCCCCGATAGCGTACCTAGAGCGTTCTTTGGGAGAGGCAGTTGGCTACACGGAGAACTCCGTGCCAAGGAAAGGTTATTCAGGGAAGGGACCAGTGTGTAGCTAGAGGGTATATTTACTCAGTAGAAATCACAAGGAGGTAGGCTGCGTGTTCCCTGGAAACGGGGACCTGATGGCACAGGCCTTGCCTTCCCATTTTGAATGCTCCATTCATGCTGCCTTGAAACCACCTATATAACAGTTTTAGGACGGTTCTCTAGTCACTGTAGGCAGGGCTCTGGGAAGGGCACGAGTGTTCTCTCCATCAAGAGGGTGCTTTAATAGCCTGGGTGGGAGCTCCTCCTGAGACGCTCTAGAGCTAAAATGAAACTTGATGTGAGTCCTGTCCTCAAGGTAAAGCCTTGAATAGCCTGCCGAAGCGGAAGCTTGGAGCAGAGTCCTTGAAGCATTAGCTTTAGGTCTCTTTTCTTTTAAGGTTAGTAAGCTTTCAGGACACCGAGGACCTCGCGTGGGCACCCTATTCCCTGCAAGAACACCTAGTACCGGCAGGCTCCACTAGGCTGCTAAGAAACATCCAGGCCTGGAAACCTTTCCCAGTCACTCTGTGTATGCTGAGTGTAGGGCATCACACTGCACTCTTCCTTGGGAGAGCTGGATTTCCTCAGCACTCGAATAGCTCCAGGAAATCTGTTCTCTCAGGTCCTACATGTCAGGCAAATCTGCCTCATAGCCCTAGGCTGAGCGGCACTGACAAACCAAAACTGCTTTGCATTCCTCGTACAGAGTCATACCTTAAGACCCCATACTTAGAGGAGAAAGTCGGCTTGCGTTCCTGCCTTAACCACACCACAGTCCTCCTCTTACATTGCAGGGTTTTAGAAGAAGCTAAGCCCCGATAGCGTACCTAGAGCGTTCCTTGGGAGAGGCAGTTGGCTACACGGAGAACTCCGTGCCAAGGAAAGGTTATTCAGGGAAGGGACCAGTGTGTAGCTAGAGTGTATATTTACTTGGAGAAATCACAAGGAGGTAGGCTGCGTGTTCGCTGGAAACGGGGACCTGATGGCACAGGCCTTGCCTTCCCATTTTGAATGCTCCATTCATGCTGCCTTGAAACTACCTTAATAACAGTTTTAGGACGGTTCTCTAGTCACTGTAGGCAGGGCTCTGGGAAGGGCACGAGTGTTCTCTACATCAACAGGGTGCTTTCATAGCCTGGGTGGGAGCTCCTCCTGAGACGCTCTGGAGCTAAAAGGAAACTTGACGTGAGTCCTGTCCTCAAGGTAAAGCCTTGAATAGCCTGCCGTAGCGGAAGCTTGGAGCAGAGTCCTTGAAGCATCAGCTTTAGGTCTCTTTTCTTTTAAGGTTAGTAAGCTTTCAGGACACTGAGGACCTCGCGTGAGCACCCTATTCCCTGCAAGAACACCTAGGACCGGCAGGCTCCACTAGGCTGCTAAGAAACATCCAGGCCCGGAAACCTTTCCCTGTTACTCTGTGTCTGCTGAGTGTAGGGCAACACACTGCACTCTTCCTTGGGAGAGCTGGATTTCCTCAGCACTCCAACAGCTCCAGGAAATCTGTTCTCTCACGTCCTACACGTCATGCAAATCTGCCTCCTAGCCCTAGGCTGAGCGGCACTGAAAAACCAAAACTGCTTTGCATTCCTCGTACAGAGTCATACCTTAAGACCCCATACTTAGAGGAGAAAGTCGGCTTGCGTTCCTGACTTAACCACAGCACAGTCCTCCTCTTACACTGCAGGGTTTTAGAAGAAGCTAAGCCCCGATAGCGTACCTCGAGCGTTCCTTGGGAGAGGCAGTTGGCTACACGGAGAACTCTGTGCTAAGGTAACGTTATTCAGGGAAAGGACCAGTGTAGCTAGAGTGTATATTTACTTGGAGAAATCACAAGGAGGTAGGCTGCGTGTTCGCTGGAAACGGGGACCTGATGGCACAGGCCTTGCTTTCCCATTTTCAATGCTCCATTCATGCTGCCTTGAAACTACCTAAAAAACAGTTTTAGGACGGTTCTCTAGTCACTGTAGGCACGGCTCTGGGAAGGGCACGAGTGTTCTCTCCATCAACAGGGTGCTTTCATAGCCTGGGTGGGAGCTCCTCCTGAGACGCTCTAGAGCTAAAAGGAAACTTGACGTGAGTCCTTTCCTCTAGGTAAAGCCGTGAATAGCCTGCCGAAGCGGAAGCTTGGAACAGAGTCCTTGAAGCATTAGCTTTAGGTCTGTTTTCTTTTAAAGTTAGTAAGCTTTCAGGACACCGAGGACCTCGCGTGGGCACCCTATTCCCTGCAAGAACACCTAGTACCGGCAGGCTCCACAAGGCTGCTAAGAAGCATCCAGGCCCAGAAACCTTTCCCAGTCACTGTGTGTATGCTGAGTGTAGGGCAACACACTGCATTCTTCCTTGGGAGAGCTGGATTTCCTCAGCACTCCAACAGCTCCAGGAAATCTGTTCTCTCACGTCCTACACGTCATGCAAATCTGCCTCATAGCCCTAGGCTGAGCGGCACTGACAAACCAAAACTGCTTTGCATTCCTCGTACAGAGTCATACCTTAAGACCCCATACTTAGAGGAGAAAGTCGGCTTGCGTTCCTGCCTTAACCACAGCACAGTTTTACCTCTTACACTGCAGGGTGTTAGAAGAAGTTAAGCCCCGATAGCGTACCTAGAGCGTTCTTTGGGAGAGGCAGTTGGCTACACGGAGAACTCCGTGCCAAGGAAAGGTTATTCAGGGAAGGGACCAGTGTGTAGCTAGAGGGTATATTTACTCAGTAGAAATCACAAGGAGGTAGGCTGCGTGTTCCCTGGAAACGGGGACCTGATGGCACAGGCCTTGCCTTCCCATTTTGAATGCTCCATTCATGCTGCCTTGAAACCACCTAAATAACAGTTTTAGGACGGTTCTCTAGTCACTGTAGGCAGGGCTCTGGGAAGGGCACGAGTGTTCTCTCCATCAAGAGGGTGCTTTAATAGCCTGGGTGGGAGCTCCTCCTGAGACGCTCTAGAGCTAAAAGGAAACTTGATGTGAGTCCTGTCCTCAAGGTAAAGCCTTGAATAGCCTGCCGAAGCGGAAGCTTGGAGCAGAGTCCTTGAAGCATTAGCTTTAGGTCTCTTTTCTTTTAAGGTTAGTAAGCTTTCAGGACACCGAGGACCTCGCGTGGGCACCCTATTCCCTGCAAGAACACCTAGTACCGGCAGGCTCCACTAGGCTGCTAAGAAACATCCAGGCCTGGAAACCTTTCCCAGTCACTCTGTGTATGCTGAGTGTAGGGCATCACACTGCACTCTTCCTTGGGAGAGCTGGATTTCCTCAGCACTCGAATAGCTCCAGGAAATCTGTTCTCTCAGGTCCTACATGTCAGGCAAATCTGCCTCATAGCCCTAGGCTGAGCGGCACTGACAAACCAAAACTGCTTTGCATTCCTCGTACAGAGTCATACCTTAAGACCCCATACTTAGAGGAGAAAGTCGGCTTGCGTTCCTGCCTTAACCACACCACAGTCCTCCTCTTACATTGCAGGGTTTTAGAAGAAGCTAAGCCCCGATAGCGTACCTAGAGCGTTCCTTGGGAGAGGCAGTTGGCTACACGGAGAACTCCGTGCCAAGGAAAGGTTATTCAGGGAAGGGACCAGTGTGTAGCTAGAGGGTATATTTACTTGGAGAAATCACAAGGAGGTAGGCTGCGTGTTCGCTGGAAACGGGGACCTGATGGCACAGGCCTTGCTTTCCCATTTTCAATGCTCCATTCATGCTGCCTTGAAACTACCTAAAAAAGTTTTAGGACGGTTCTCTAGTCACTGTAGGCAGGGCTCTGGGAAGGGAACGAGTGTTCTCTACATCAACAGGGTGCTTTCATAGCCTGGGTGGGAGCTCCTCCTGAGACGCTCTAGAGCTAAAAGGAAACTTGACGTGAGTCCTTTCCTCAAGGTAAAGCCGTGAATAGCCTGCCGAAGCGGAAGCTTGGAACAGAGTCCTTGAAGCATTAGCTTTAGGTCTGTTTTCTTTTAAAGTTAGTAAGCTTTCAGGACACCGAGGACCTCGCGTGG
>NW_026778160.1:0-19134 GCF_028023285.1 Balaenoptera ricei | reverse complement strand
GGAGCATTGTCATGAAAGTGTTCATGGAGCAACGCGATTATCGGGAAAATGGAGCATTGTGAATACAAAGGCCATGGAGCATTGAGATAACAGAGTTCATGGAGCATTGTGATGAAAGTGGTCATGGATCACTGTGATGACAAGTGTCCTGGAACCTAGTGATGACATGGTTCATACAGCCTTGAGATGACAAGGGCCAAGGCGAAATGTGATGACACGTGTCCTGGGGCATTGTGATGACATTGGTCATCTTGCATTGTGATGACGGTGGTCATGTAGAATTTTGAAATAAGGTATCATGGAGCACTGTGATGACAAAGGCCAAGGAACATTTTGATGACATGTGTCATTGAGCAATGGGATGACACGGGAATGGAGTATTATGATGACAAGTGTTCTGGAGCATTGTGATGACAAGGGCATGGAGCATGGTGATTACAGGGGCCATGGAGCATTGTGATGACAACGGCATGGAGCATTGTGATGACACGGACATGGAGCATTGTAAAGATAGGCTATCGGGAGCATTGTGATGAAAAGGGGATGGAGCATTTTGATGACAGGGTCCAAGGAGAATTGTGCTGACAATGGCATGGAGCATTGTGATGAAAAGGGTACTGGAGCACTGTGAGGAAAGCAGTCATGGATCATTGTGATGACAGGGGTCATGGAGCTTTGTGATGACAAGGGTCATGGAGCATTGTGATGACACAGTCAAGGAACATTGTGATGACAAGTATTCTGGAGCATTGTGATGAAAGGGCATGGAGCATTGTGATCAAAGGTGACAAGGAGCATTGTGATGATATGGGCAGAGATCTTTGTGATGCCAGGGGACATGGAGCTTTTTGGTAAGAGAGGCCATGGAGATTTGTGATGGCAGGCGTCATGGGGCATTGTGATGACAGTGGTCTTGGAGCATTGTGATGAATGTTGTCATGGAGCACTGTGATTACAGGGGCCATGGAGCACTGTGAATACAAAGGCTATGGAGCATTGAGATGTCAGGGTTCATGGAGCATTGTGATGGAAGTGATCATGGATCATTTTGATGACAAGTGTCCTGGAACCTTGTGATGTCACGGTTCATGGAGCATTGTGATGTCAAGGACCATGGCGAATTGTGATGACATCTGTCATAGGGCATTGTGATGACAGTGGTCATCTAGAATTGTGATGAAAGGTATCATGGAGCACTGTGATGACAGGGGCCATGGAACATTGTGATGACAAAGGCCATGGAGCATTGTGATGACAAGTGTCATGGGGCATTTTGATGACATTGGCATGGAGCATTGTGATGACAGGGGCTATGGAACATTGTGATGACAAGTGTCATGGGGCATTTTGATGACATTGGCATGGAGCATTATGTTGACAAGAGTTCTGGAGCATTTTGATGACAAGGGCATGGAGCATTGTGATGACAGGGCCCATGGAGCATTGTGATGAAAAGGGCAGGGAACATTGTGATGACTGGGTTCATGGAGCATTGTGATGAAAGGGGCCATGGAGCATTGAGATGACAGGCGTCATGAGGCATGGTGATGACAGTGGTCATGGAGCATTGTGATGAAAGAGATGATGGAGCAATATGATAACAGGGGCCATGGAGCATTGTGATGACAGGTGTATTGGAGCATTGTGATGAAAGTCGTCATGGATCATCGTGATGACATGTGTCCTGGAACACTGTGATGACACGGTTCATCGAGTATTGTGATGACAAGGGTCATAGCGAATTGTGACGACAGGTGTCATGGGGCATTGTGATGACATTGATCATCTAGGAATTGTGATGAAAGGTGTCATGGAGCACTGTGATGACAGGGGGCATGAAGCATTGTTATGAAAATTATCCTGGATTATTGTGATGACAGCAGTCATGGAGAATTGTGATGACAGGGACTATGTGGCATTGTGTTGACAATGGTATGGACTATTTGGATGACAATGGTCGGTCATGGAGAAATGTGATGAAAGTTTTCATGGAACATCGTGATGAAAATGCCTGGCAGCATTGTGACTATAAAGGCCATGGAGCATTGTGATGACAAGTGTCATGGAGCATTGTAATGAAAGGTTTCATTGTGCACTGTGATGACAAGGGGGATGGAGTATTGTGATGAAACTGGTCCTGGAGCATTGTGAAAACAAAAGCCATGGAGCTTTGTGATGACAGGCATCATGGAGCATTGTGAAGAAAGGGGCCATGGGGAATTGTAATGACAGAGAAATGTGAGGAAAATGGTCAGCGAGCGTTATGATTAAATTGGTCATTGAAAATTGTGATGAAAAGCGACATAGAGCATTGTGATGACAAAGGTCATGGAGAACTGTGATGACCAGGGTCATGTAGCATTGTGATGACACGGTCATGGAACATTGTGATGACAAGAATTCTGGAGCATTGTGATGACAAGTGCCATGGAGCATTGTGATGCCACCGTCATGGAACATTGTGATGACAAGAATTCTGGAGCATTGTGAGGAAACAGGCATGGAGCATTGTGATTATAGGGGACATGGAGCATTGTGATGACATGGGCAGGGAACACTGTGATGACAGGTGTTATGGAGCAATGTAATGACAAGTGTCGTGGAGCATTGTGATGAGAGGGGCCTTGGAGAATTGTGATGACAGTGGTCATGGAGCATTGGGATGACATGGGCCATGGAGCATTGTGAAGACAAGATTCATGGAGCATTGTGATGACACGGGCATGAAGCATGGTGATGACAACAGACCTGGAGCATTGTGATGACAAGGGCATGGAGCATTGTGATGACAGGAGACATGGAGCATTGTCATGACATTGGCAGGGATCATTGTGATTCCAGGGATCATGGAGCATTGTGATGACAAGTGTCATGCAATATTGTGCTGACACAGATCATGGAGCATTTTGATGAGAGTGGCCTTGGAGCACAGTGATGAGAGACGTCATGGGGCATTATGGTGACAGTGGTCCAGGAGCATTGTCATGAAAGTGTTCATGGAGCAACGCGATTATCGGGAAAATGGAGCATTGTGAATACAAAGGCCATGGAGCATTGAGATAACAGAGTTCATGGAGCATTGTGATGAAAGTGGTCATGGATCACTGTGATGACAAGTGTCCTGGAACCTAGTGATGACACGGTTCATACAGCCTTGAGATGACAAGGGCCAAGGCGAAATGTGATGACACGTGTCCTGGGGCATTGTGATGACATTGGTCATCTTGCATTGTGATGACGGTGGTCATGTAGAATTTTGAAATAAGGTATCATGGAGCACTGTGATGACAAAGGCCAAGGAACATTTTGATGACAAGTGTCATTGAGCAATGGGATGACACGGGAATGGAGTATTATGATGACAAGTGTTCTGGAGCATTGTGATGACAAGGGCATGGAGCATGGTGATTACAGGGGCCATGGAGCATTGTGATGACAACGGCATGGAGCATTGTGATGACACGGACATGGAGCATTGTAATGATAGGCTACCTGGAGCATTGTGATGAAAAGGGGATGGAGCATTTTGATGACAGGGTCCAAGGAGAATTGTGCTGACAATGGCATGGAGCATTGTGATGAAAAGGGTACTGGAGCACTGTGAGGAAAGCAGTCATGGATCATTGTGATGACAGGGGTCATGGAGCTTTGTGATGACAAGGGTCATGGAGCATTGTGATGACACGGTCAAGGAACATTGTGATGACAAGAATTCTGGAGCATTGTGATGAAAGGGCATGGAGCATTGTGATCAAAGGTGACAAGGAGCATTGTGATGATATGGGCAGAGATCTTTGTGATGCCAGGGGACATGGAGCTTTTTGGTAAGAGAGGCCTTGGAGATTTGTGATGGCAGGCGTCATGGGGCATTGTGATGACAGTGGTCTTGGAGCATTGTGATGAATGTTGTCATGGAGCACTGTGATTACAGGGGCCATGGAGCACTGTGAATACAAAGGCTATGGAGCATTGAGATGTCAGGGTTCATGGAGCATTGTGATGGAAGTGATCATGGATCATTGTGATGACAAGTGTCCTGGAACCTTGTGATGTCACGGTTCATGGAGCATTGTGATGTCAAGGACCATGGCGAATTGTGATGACATGTGTCATGGGGCATTGTGATGACAGTGGTCATCTAGAATTGTGATGAAAGGTATCATGGAGCACAGTGATGACAGGGGCCATGGAACATTGTGATGACAAAGGCCATGGAGCATTGTGATGACAAGTGTCATGGGGCATTTTGATGACATTGGCATGGAGCATTGTGATGACAGGGGCCATGGAACATTGTGATGACAAGTGTCATGGGGCATTTTGATGCCATTGGCATGGAGCATTATGATGACAAGAGTTCTGGAGCATTTTGATGACAAGGGCATGGAGCATTGTGATGACAGGGCCCATGGAGCATTGTGATGAAAAGGGCAGGGAACATTGTGATGACTGGGTTCATGGAGCATTGTGATGAAAGGGGCCATGGAGCATTGAGATGACAGGCGTCATGAGGCATGGTGATGACAGTGGTCATGGAGCATTGTGATGAAAGAGATCATGGAGCAATATGATAACAGGGGCCATGGAGCATCGTGATGACATGTGTCCTGGAACACTGTGATGACACGGTTCATCGAGTATTGTGATGACAAGGGTCATAGCGAATTGTGACGACAGGTGTCATGGGGCATTGTGATGACATTGATTATGTAGGAATTGTGATGAAAGGTGTCATGGAGCACTGTGATGACTGGGGGCATGAAGCATTGTTATGAAAATTGTCCTGGATTATTGTGATGACAGCAGTCATGGAGAATTGTGATGAAAGGGATTATGCAGCATTGTGTTGACAAGGGTATGGACTATTGTGATGACAATGGTCATGGAGAAATGTGATGAAAGTTTTCATGGAACATCGTGATGAAAATGCCTGGCAGCATTGTGACTATAAAGGCCATGGAGCATTGTGATGACAAGTGTCATGGAGCATTGTAATGAAAGGTTTCATTGTGCACTGTGATGACAAGGGGGATGGAATATTGTGATGAAACTGGTCCTGGAGCATTGTGAAAACAAAAGCCATGGAGCTTTGTGATGACAGGCATCATGGAGCATTGTGAAGAAAGGGGCCATGGGGAATTGTAATGACAATAGAGAAATGTGATGAAAATGGTCAGCGAGCGTTATGATTAAAGTGGTCATTGAGAATTGTGATGAAAAGCGACAAAGAGCATTGTGATGACAAAGGCCATGGAGAACTGTGATGACCAGGGTCATGTAGCATTGTGATGACACGGTCATGGAACATTGTGATGACAAGAATTCTGGAGCATTGTGATGACAAGGGCCATGGAGCATTGTGATGCCACGGTCATGGAACATTGTGATGACAAGAATTCTGGAGCATTGTGAGGAAACATGCATGGAGCATTGTGATTATAGGGGACAAGGAGCATTGTGATGACATGGGCAGGGAAGACTGTGATGACAGGTGTTATGGAGCAATGTGATGACAAGTGTCGAGGAGCATTGTGATGAGAGGGGCCTTGGAGAATTTTGATGACAGTGGTCATGGAGCATTGTGAAGACAAGAATCATGGAGCATTGTGATGACACGGGCATGAAGCATGGTGATGACAACAGACCTGGAGCATTGTGATGACAAGGGCATGGAGCATTGTGATGACAGGAGACATGGAGCATTGTCATGACATTGGCAGGGATCATTGTGATTCCAGGGATCATGGAGCATTGTGATGACAAGTGTCATGCAATATTGTGCTGACACAGATCATGGAGCATTTTGATGAGAGTGGCCTTGGAGCACAGTGATGAGAGACGTCATGGGGCATTATGGTGACAGTGGTCCAGGAGCATTGTCATGAAAGTGTTCATGGAGCAACGCGATTATCGGGAAAATGGAGCATTGTGAATACAAAGGCCATGGAGCATTGAGATAAGAGAGTTCATGGAGCATTGTGATGAAAGTGGTCATGGATCACTGTGATGACAAGTGTCCTGGAACCTAGTGATGACATGGTTCATACAGCCTTGAGATGACAAGGGCCAAGGCGAAATGTGATGACACGTGTCCTGGGGCATTGTGATGACATTGGTCATCTTGCATTGTGATGACGGTGGTCATGTAGAATTTTGAAATAAGGTATCATGGAGCACTGTGATGACAAAGGCCAAGGAACATTTTGATGACAAGTGTCATTGAGCAATGGGATGACACGGGAATGGAGTATTATGATGACAAGTGTTCTGGAGCATTGTGATGACAAGGGCATGGAGCATGGTGATTACAGGGGCCATGGAGCATTGTGATGACAACGGCATGGAGCATTGTGATGACACGGACATGGAGCATTGTAATGATAGGCTACCTGGAGCATTGTGATGAAAAGGGGATGGAGCATTTTGATGACAGGGTCCAAGGAGAATTGTGCTGACAATGGCATGGAGCATTGTGATGAAAAGGGTACTGGAGCACTGTGAGGAAAGCAGTCATGGATCATTGTGATGACAGGGGTCATGGAGCTTTGTGATGACAAGGGTCATGGAGCATTGTGATGACACGGTCAAGGAACATTGTGATGACAAGAATTCTGGAGCATTGTGATGAAAGGGCATGGAGCATTGTGATCAAAGGTGACAAGGAGCATTGTGATGATATGGGCAGAGATCTTTGTGATGCCAGGGGACATGGAGCTTTTTGGTAAGAGAGGCCTTGGAGATTTGTGATGGCAGGCGTCATGGGGCATTGTGATGACAGTGGTCTTGGAGCATTGTGATGAATGTTGTCATGGAGCACTGTGATTACAGGGGCCATGGAGCACTGTGAATACAAAGGCTATGGAGCATTGAGATGTCAGGGTTCATGGAGCATTGTGATGGAAGTGATCATGGATCATTGTGATGACAAGTGTCCTGGAACCTTGTGATGTCACGGTTCATGGAGCATTGTGATGTCAAGGACCATGGCGAATTGTGATGACATCTGTCATGGGGCATTGTGATGACAGTGGTCATCTAGAATTGTGATGAAAGGTATCATGGAGCACAGTGATGACAGGGGCCATGGAACATTGTGATGACAAAGGCCATGGAGCATTGTGATGACAAGTGTCATGGGGCATTTTGATGACATTGGCATGGAGCATTATGATGACAGGGGCCATGGAACATTGTGATGACAAGTGTCATGGGGCATTTTGATGCCATTGGCATGGAGCATTATGATGACAAGAGTTCTGGAGCATTTTGATGACAAGGGCATGGAGCATTGTGATGACAGGGCCCATGGAGCATTGTGATGAAAAGGGCAGGGAACATTGTGATGACTGGGTTCATGGAGCATTGTGATGAAAGGGGCCATGGAGCATTGAGATGACAGGCGTCATGAGGCATGGTGATGACAGTGGTCATGGAGCATTGTGATGAAAGAGATCATGGAGCAATATGATAACAGGGGCCATGGAGCATCGTGATGACATGTGTCCTGGAACACTGTGATGACACGGTTCATCGAGTATTGTGATGACAAGGGTCATAGCGAATTGTGACGACAGGTGTCATGGGGCATTGTGATGACATTGATCATGTAGGAATTGTGATGAAAGGTGTCATGGAGCACTGTGATGACTGGGGGCATGAAGCATTGTTATGAAAATTGTCCTGGATTATTGTGATGACAGCAGTCATGGAGAATTGTGATGAAAGGGATTATGCAGCATTGTGTTGACAAGGGTATGGACTATTGTGATGACAATGGTCATGGAGAAATGTGATGAAAGTTTTCATGGAACATCGTGATGAAAATGCCTGGCAGCATTGTGACTATAAAGGCCATGGAGCATTGTGATGACAAGTGTCATGGAGCATTGTAATGAAAGGTTTCATTGTGCACTGTGATGACAAGGGGGATGGAGTATTGTGATGAAACTGGTGTTGGAGCATTGTGAAAACAAAAGCCATGGAGCTTTGTGATGACAGGCATCATGGAGCATTGTGAAGAAAGGGGCCATGGGGAATTGTAATGACAATAGAGAAATGTGATGAAAATGGTCAGCGAGCTTTATGATTAAAGTGGTCATTGAGAATTGTGATGAAAAGCGACATAGAGCATTGTGATGACAAAGGCCATGGAGAACTGTGATGACCAGGGTCATGTAGCATTGTGATGACACGGTCATGGAACATTGTGATGACAAGAATTCTGGAGCATTGTGATGACAAGGGCCATGGAGCATTGTGATGCCACGGTCATGGAACATTGTGATGACAAGAATTCTGGAGCATTGTGAGGAAACATGCATGGAGCATTGTGATTATAGGGGACAAGGAGCATTGTGATGACATGGGCAGGGAAGACTGTGATGACAGGTGTTATGGAGCAATGTGATGACAAGTGTCGAGGAGCATTGTGATGAGAGGGGCCTTGGAGAATTGTGATGACAGTGGTCATGGAGCATTGTGAAGACAAGATTCATGGAGCATTGTGATGACACGGGCATGAAGCATGGTGATGACAACAGACCTGGAGCATTGTGATGACAAGGGCATGGAGCATTGTGATGACAGGAGACATGGAGCATTGTCATGACATTGGCAGGGATCATTGTGATTCCAGGGATCTTGGAGCATTGTGATGACAAGTGTCATGCAATATTGTGCTGACACAGATCATGGAGCATTTTGATGAGAGTGGCCTTGGAGCACAGTGATGAGAGACGTCATGGGGCATTATGGTGACAGTGGTCCAGGAGCATTGTCATGAAAGTGTTCATGGAGCAACGCGATTATCGGGAAAATGGAGCATTGTGAATACAAAGGCCATGGAGCATTGAGATAACAGAGTTCATGGAGCATTGTGATGAAAGTGGTCATGGATCACTGTGATGACAAGTGTCCTGGAACCTAGTGATGACACGGTTCATACAGCCTTGAGATGACAAGGGCCAAGGCGAAATGTGATGACACGTGTCCTGGGGCATTGTGATGACATTGGTCATCTTGCATTGTGATGACGGTGGTCATGTAGAATTTTGAAATAAGGTATCATGGAGCACTGTGATGACAAAGGCCAAGGAACATTTTGATGACATGTGTCATTGAGCAATGGGATGACACGGGAATGGAGTATTATGATGACAAGTGTTCTGGAGCATTGTGATGACAAGGGCATGGAGCATGGTGATTACAGGGGCCATGGAGCATTGGGATGACAACGGAATGGAGCATTGTGATGACACGGACATGGAGCATTGTAATGATAGGCTATCGGGAGCATTGTGATGAAAAGGGGATGGAGCATTTTGATGACAGGGTCCAAGGAGAATTGTGCTGACAATGGCATGGAGCATTGTGATGAAAAGGGTACTGGAGCACTGTGAGGAAAGCAGTCATGGATCATTGTGATGACAGGGGTCATGGAGCTTGGTGATGACAAGGGTCATGGAGCATTGTGATGACACGGTCAAGGAACATTGTGATGACAAGAATTCTGGAGCATTGTGATGAAAGGGCATGGAGCATTGTGATCAAAGTTGACAAGGAGCATTGTGATGATATGGGCAGAGATCTTTGTGATGCCAGGGGACATGGAGCTTTTTGGTAAGAGAGGCCTTGGAGATTTGTGATGGCAGGCGTCATGGGGCATTGTGATGACAGTGGTCTTGGAGCATTGTGATGAATGTTGTCATGGAGCACTGTGATTACAGGGGCCATGGAGCACTGTGAATACAAAGGCTATGGAGCATTGAGATGTCAGGGTTCATGGAGCATTGTGATGGAAGTGATCATGGATCATTGTGATGACAAGTGTCCTGGAACCTTGTGATGTCACGGTTCATGGAGCATTGTGATGTCAAGGACCATGGCGAATTGTGATGACATCTGTCATGGGGCATTGTGATGACAGTGGTCATCTAGAATTGTGATGAAAGGTATCATGGAGCACTGTGATGACAGGGGCCATGGAACATTGTGATGACAAAGGCCATGGAGCATTGTGATGACAAGTGTCATGGGGCATTTTGATGACATTGGCATGGAGCATTGTGATGACAGGGGCCATGGATCATTGTGATGACAAGTGTCATGGGGCATTTTGATGCCATTGGCATGGAGCATTATGATGACAAGAGTTCTGGAGCATTTTGATGACAAGGGCATGGAGCATTGTGATGACAGGGCCCATGGAGCATTGTGATGAAAAGGGCAGGGAACATTGTGATGACTGGGTTCATGGAGCATTGTGATGAAAGGGGCCATGGAGCATTGAGATGACAGGCGTCATGAGGCATGGTGATGACAGTGGTCATGGAGCATTGTGATGAAAGAGATCATGGAGCAATATGATATCAGGGAACATGGAGCATCGTGATGACATGTGTCCTGGAACACTGTGATGACACGGTTCATCGAGTATTGTGATGACAAGGGTCATAGCGAATTGTGACGACAGGTGTCATGGGGCATTGTGATGACATTGATCATCTAGGAATTGTGATGAAAGGTGTCATGGAGCACTGTGATGACTGGGGGCATGAAGCATTGTTATGAAAATTGTCCTTTATTATTGTGATGACAGCAGTCATGGAGAATTGTGATGAAAGGGATTATGCAGCATTGTGTTGACAAGGGTATGGACTATTTGGATGACAATGATCATGGAGAAATGTGATGAAAGTTTTCATGGAACATCGTGATGAAAATGCCTGGCAGCATTGTGACTATAAAGGCCATGGAGCATTGTGATGACAAGTGTCATGGAGCATTGTAATGAAAGGTTTCATTGTGCACTGTGATGACAAGGGGGATGGAGTATTGTGATGAAACTGGTGTTGGAGCATTGTGAAAACAAAAGCCATGGAGCTTTGTGATGACAGGCATCATGGAGCATTGTGAAGAAAGGGGCCATGGGGAATTGTAATGACAATAGAGAAATGTGATGAAAATGGTCAGCGAGCTTTATGATTAAAGTGGTCATTGAGAATTGTGATGAAAAGCGACATAGAGCATTGTGATGACAAAGGCCATGGAGAACTGTGATGACCAGGGTCATGTAGCATTGTGATGACACGGTCATGGAACATTGTGATGACAAGAATTCTGGAGCATTGTGATGACAAGGGCCATGGAGCATTGTGATGCCACGGTCATGGAACATTGTGATGACAAGAATTCTGGAGCATTGTGAGGAAACATGCATGGAGCATTGTGATTATAGGGGACAAGGAGCATTGTGATGACATGGGCAGGGAAGACTGTGATGACAGGTGTTATGGAGCAATGTGATGACAAGTGTCGAGGAGCATTGTGATGAGAGGGGCCTTGGAGAATTGTGATGACAGTGGTCATGGAGCATTGTGAAGACAAGATTCATGGAGCATTGTGATGACACGGGCATGAAGCATGGTGATGACAACAGACCTGGAGCATTGTGATGACAAGGGCATGGAGCATTGTGATGACAGGAGACATGGAGCATTGTCATGACATTGGCAGGGATCATTGTGATTACAGGGATCATGGAGCATTGTGATGACAAGTGTCATGCAATATTGTGCTGACACAGATCATGGAGCATTTTGATGAGAGTGGCCTTGGAGCACAGTGATGAGAGACGTCATGGGGCATTATGGTGACAGTGGTCCAGGAGCATTGTGATGAAAGTGTTCATGGAGCAACGCGATTATCGGGAAAATGGAGCATTGTGAATACAAAGGCCATGGAGCATTGAGATAACAGAGTTCATGGAGCATTGTGATGAAAGTGGTCATGGATCACTGTGATGACAAGTGTCCTGGAACCTAGTGATGACATGGTTCATACAGCCTTGAGATGACAAGGGCCAAGGCGAAATGTGATGACACGTGTCCTGGGGCATTGTGATGACATTGGTCATCTTGCATTGTGATGACGGTGGTCATGTAGAATTTTGAAATAAGGTATCATGGAGCACTGTGATGACAAAGGCCAAGGAACATTTTGATGACATGTGTCATTGAGCAATGGGATGACACGGGAATGGAGTATTATGATGACAAGGGCATGGAGCATGGTGATTACAGGGGCCATGGAGCATTGTGATGACAACGGCATGGAGCATTGTGATGACACGGACATGGAGCATTGTAAAGATAGGCTATCGGGAGCATTGTGATGAAAAGGGGATGGAGCATTTTGATGACAGGGTCCAAGGAGAATTGTGCTGACAATGGCATGGAGCATTGTGATGAAAAGGGTACTGGAGCACTGTGAGGAAAGCAGTCATGGATCATTGTGATGACAGGGGTCATGGAGCTTTGTGATGACAAGGGTCATGGAGCATTGTGATGACACGGTCAAGGAACATTGTGATGACAAGAATTCTGGAGCATTGTGATGAAAGGGCATGGAGCATTGTGATCAAAGGTGACAAGGAGCATTGTGATGATATGGGCAGAGATCTTTGTGATGCCAGGGGACATGGAGCTTTTTGGTAAGAGAGGCCTTGGAGATTTGTGATGGCAGGCGTCATGGGGCATTGTGATGACAGTGGTCTTGGAGCATTGTGATGAATGTTGTCATGGAGCACTGTGATTACAGGGGCCATGGAGCACTGTGAATACAAAGGCTATGGAGCATTGAGATGTCAGGGTTCATGGAGCATTGTGATGGAAGTGATCATGGATCATTGTGATGACAAGTGTCCTGGAACCTTGTGATGTCACGGTTCATGGAGCATTGTGATGTCAAGGACCATGGCGAATTGTGATGACATCTGTCATGGGGCATTGTGATGACAGTGGTCATCTAGAATTGTGATGAAAGGTATCATGGAGCACAGTGATGACAGGGGCCATGGAACATTGTGATGACAAAGGCCATGGAGCATTGTGATGACAAGTGTCATGGGGCATTTTGATGATATTGGCATGGAACATTGTGATGACAGGGGCCATGGATCATTGTGATGACAAGTGTCATGGGGCATTTTGATGCCATTGGCATGGAGCATTATGATGACAAGAGTTCTGGAGCATTTTGATGACAAGGGCATGGAGCATTGTGATGACAGGGCCCATGGAGCATTGTGATGAAAAGGGCAGGGAACATTGTGATGACTGGGTTCATGGAGCATTGTGATGAAAGGGGCCATGGAGCATTGAGATGACAGGCGTCATGAGGCATGGTGATGACAGTGGTCATGGAGCATTGTGATGAAAGAGATCATGGAGCAATATGATAACAGGGGCCATGGAGCATCGTGATGACATGTGTCCTGGAACACTGTGATGACACGGTTCATCGAGTATTGTGATGACAAGGGTCATAGCGAATTGTGACGACAGGTGTCATGGGGCATTGTGATGACATTGATCATCTAGGAATTGTGATGAAAGGTGTCATGGAGCACTGTGATGACTGGGGGCATGAAGCATTGTTATGAAAATTGTCCTGGATTATTGTGATGACAGCAGTCATGGAGAATTGTGATGAAAGGGATTATGCAGCATTGTGTTGACAAGGGTATGGACTATTGTGATGACAATGGTCATGGAGAAATGTGATGAAAGTTTTCATGGAACATCGTGATGAAAATGCCTGGGAGCATTGTGACTATAAAGGCCATGCAGCATTGTGATGACAAGTGTCATGGAGCATTGTAATGAAAGGTTTCATTGTGCACTGTGATGACAAGGGGGATGGAGTATTGTGATGAAACTGGTGTTGGAGCATTGTGAAAACAAAAGCCATGGAGCTTTGTGATGACAGGCATCATGGAGCATTGTGAAGAAAGGGGCCATGGGGAATTGTAATGACAGAGAAATGTGAGGAAAATGGTCAGCGAGCATTATGATTAAATTGGTCATTGAGAATTGTGATGAAAAGCGACATAGAGCATTGTGATGACAAAGGTCATGGAGAACTGTGATGACCAGGGTCATGTAGCATTGTGAAGACACGGTCATGGAACATTGTGATGACAAGAATTCTGGAGCATTGTGATGACAAGGGCCATGGAGCATTGTGATGCCACCATCATGGAACATTGTGATGACAAGAATTCTGGAGCATTGTGAGGAAACAGGCATGGAGCATTGTGATTATAGGGGACATGGAGCATTGTGATGACATGGGCAGGGAACACTGTGATGACAGGTGTTATGGAGCAATGTGATGACAAGTGTCGTGGAGCATTGTGATGAGAGGGGCCTTGGAGAATTGTGATGACAGTGGTCATGGAGCATTGGGATGACATGGGCCATGGAGCATTGTGAAGACAAGATTCATGGAGCATTGTGATGACACGGGCATGAAGCATGGTGATGACAACAGACCTGGAGCATTGTGATGACAAGGGCATGGAGCATTGTGATGACAGGAGACATGGAGCATTGTCATGACATTGGCAGGGATCATTGTGATTCCAGGGATCATGGAGCATTGTGATGACAAGTGTCATGCAATATTGTGCTGACACAGATCATGGAGCATTTTGATGAGAGTGGCCTTGGAGCACAGTGATGAGAGACGTCATGGGGCATTATGGTGACAGTGGTCCAGGAGCATTGTCATGAAAGTGTTCATGGAGCAACGCGATTATCGGGAAAATGGAGCATTGTGAATACAAAGGCCATGGAGCATTGAGATAACAGAGTTCATGGAGCATTGTGATGAAAGTGGTCATGGATCACTGTGATGACAAGTGTCCTGGAACCTAGTGATGACACGGTTCATACAGCCTTGAGATGACAAGGGCCAAGGCGAAATGTGATGACACGTGTCCTGGGGCATTGTGATGACATTGGTCATCTTGCATTGTGATGACGGTGGTCATGTAGAATTTTGAAATAAGGTATCATGGAGCACTGTGATGACAAAGGCCAAGGAACATTTTGATGACATGTGTCATTGAGCAATGGGATGACACGGGAATGGAGTATTATGATGACAAGTGTTCTGGAGCATTGTGATGACAAGGGCATGGAGCATGGTGATTACAGGGGCCATGGAGCATTGTGATGACAACGGCATGGAGCATTGTGATGACACGGACATGGAGCATTGTAATGATAGGCTATCGGGAGCATTGTGATGAAAAGGGGATGGAGCATTTTGATGACAGGGTCCAAGGAGAATTGTGCTGACAATGGCATGGAGCATTGTGATGAAAAGGGTACTGGAGCACTGTGAGGAAAGCAGTCATGGATCATGGTGATGACAGGGGTCATGGAGCTTGGTGATGACAAGGGTCATGGAGCATTGTGATGACACGGTCAAGGAACATTGTGATGACAAGAATTCTGGAGCATTGTGATGAAAGGGCATGGAGCATTGTGATCAAAGGTGACAAGGAGCATTGTGATGATATGGGCAGAGATCTTTGTGATGCCAGGGGACATGGAGCTTTTTGGTAAGAGAGGCCTTGGAGATTTGTGATGGCAGGCGTCATGGGGCATTGTGATGACAGTGGTCTTGGAGCATTGTGATGAATGTTGTCATGGAGCACTGTGATTACAGGGGCCATGGAGCACTGTGAATACAAAGGCTATGGAGCATTGAGATGTCAGGGTTCATGGAGCATTGTGATGGAAGTGATCATGGATCATTGTGATGACAAGTGTCCTGGAACCTTGTGATGTCACGGTTCATGGAGCATTGTGATGTCAAGGACCATGGCGAATTGTGATGACATCTGTCATGGGGCATTGTGATGACAGTGGTCATCTAGAATTGTGATGAAAGGTATCATGGAGCACTGTGATGACAGGGGCCATGGAACATTGTGATGACAAAGGCCATGGAGCATTGTGATGACAAGTGTCATGGGGCATTTTGATGACATTGGCATGGAGCATTGTGATGACAGGGGCCATGGATCATTGTGATGACAAGTGTCATGGGGCATTTTGATGCCATTGGCATGGAGCATTATGATGACAAGAGTTCTGGAGCATTTTGATGACAAGGGCATGGAGCATTGTGATGACAGGGCCCATGGAGCATTGTGATGAAAAGGGCAGGGAACATTGTGATGACTGGGTTCATGGAGCATTGTGATGAAAGGGGCCATGGAGCATTGAGATGACAGGCGTCATGAGGCATGGTGATGACAGTGGTCATGGAGCATTGTGATGAAAGAGATCATGGAGCAATATGATATCAGGGAACATGCAGCATCGTGATGACATGTGTCCTGGAACACTGTGATGACACGGTTCATCGAGTATTGTGATGACAAGGGTCATAGCGAATTGTGACGACAGGTGTCATGGGGCATTGTGATGACATTGATCATGTAGGAATTGTGATGAAAGGTGTCATGGAGCACTGTGATGACTGGGGGCATGAAGCATTGTTATGAAAATTGTCCTGGATTATTGTGATGACAGCAGTCATGGAGAATTGTGATGAAAGGGATTATGCAGCATTGTGTTGACAAGGGTATGGACTATTGTGATGACAATGGTCATGGAGAAATGTGATGAAAGTTTTCATGGAACATCGTGATGAAAATGCCTGGCAGCATTGTGACTATAAAGGCCATGGAGCATTGTGATGACAAGTGTCATGGAGCATTGTAATGAAAGGTTTCATTGTGCACTGTGATGACAAGGGGGATGGAGTATTGTGATGAAACTGGTGTTGGAGCATTGTGAAAACAAAAGCCATGGAGCTTTGTGATGACAGGCATCATGGAGCATTGTGAAGAAAGGGGCCATGGGGAATTGTAATGACAATAGAGAAATGTGATGAAAATGGTCAGCGAGCTTTATGATTAAAGTGGTCATTGAGAATTGTGATGAAAAGTGACATAGAGCATTGTGATGACAAAGGCCATGGAGAACTGTGATGACCAGGGTCATGTAGCATTGTGATGACACGGTCATGGAACATTGTGATGACATGAATTCTGGAGCATTGTGATGACAAGGGCCATGGAGCATTGTGATGCCACGGTCATGGAACATTGTGATGACAAGAATTCTGGAGCATTGTGAGGAAACATGCATGGAGCATTGTGATTATAGGGGACAAGGAGCATTGTGATGACATGGGCAGGGAAGACTGTGATGACAGGTGTTATGGAGCAATGTGATGACAAGTGTCGAGGAGCATTGTGATGAGAGGGGCCTTGGAGAATTGTGATGACAGTGGTCATGGAGCATTGTGAAGACAAGATTCATGGAGCATTGTGATGACACGGGCATGAAGCATGGTGATGACAACAGACCTGGAGCATTGTGATGACAAGGGCATGGAGCATTGTGATGACAGGAGACATGGAGCATTGTCATGACATTGGCAGGGATCATTGTGATTCCAGGGATCTTGGAGCATTGTGATGACAAGTGTCATGCAATATTGTGCTGACACAGATCATGGAGCATTTTGATGAGAGTGGCCTTGGAGCACAGTGATGAGAGACGTCATGGGGCATTATGGTGACAGTGGTCCAGGAGCATTGTCATGAAAGTGTTCATGGAGCAACGCGATTATCGGGAAAATGGAGCATTGTGAATACAAAGGCCATGGAGCATTGAGATAACAGAGTTCATGGAGCATTGTGATGAAAGTGGTCATGGATCACTGTGATGACAAGTGTCCTGGAACCTAGTGATGACACGGTTCATACAGCCTTGAGATGACAAGGGCCAAGGCGAAATGTGATGACACGTGTCCTGGGGCATTGTGATGACATTGGTCATCTTGCATTGTGATGACGGTGGTCATGTAGAATTTTGAAATAAGGTATCATGGAGCACTGTGATGACAAAGGCCAAGGAACATTTTGATGACATGTGTCATTGAGCAATGGGATGACACGGGAATGGAGTATTATGATGACAAGTGTTCTGGAGCATTGTGATGACAAGGGCATGGAGCATGGTGATTACAGGGGCCATGGAGCATTGGGATGACAACGGCATGGAGCATTGTGATGACACGGACATGGAGCATTGTAATGATAGGCTATCGGGAGCATTGTGATGAAAAGGGGATGGAGCATTTTGATGACAGGGTCCAAGGAGAATTGTGCTGACAATGGCATGGAGCATTGTGATGAAAAGGGTACTGGAGCACTGTGAGGAAAGCAGTCATGGATCATTGTGATGACAGGGGTCATGGAGCTTGGTGATGACAAGGGTCATGGAGCATTGTGATGACACGGTCAAGGAACATTGTGATGACAAGAATTCTGGAGCATTGTGATGAAAGGGCATGGAGCATTGTGATCAAAGTTGACAAGGAGCATTGTGATGATATGGGCAGAGATCTTTGTGATGCCAGGGGACATGGAGCTTTTTGGTAAGAGAGGCCTTGGAGATTTGTGATGGCAGGCGTCATGGGGCATTGTGATGACAGTGGTCTTGGAGCATTGTGATGAATGTTGTCATGGAGCACTGTGATTACAGGGGCCATGGAGCACTGTGAATACAAAGGCTATGGAGCATTGAGATGTCAGGGTTCATGGAGCATTGTGATGGAAGTGATCATGGATCATTGTGATGACAAGTGTCCTGGAACCTTGTGATGTCACGGTTCATGGAGCATTGTGATGTCAAGGACCATGGCGAATTGTGATGACATCTGTCATGGGGCATTGTGATGACAGTGGTCATCTAGAATTGTGATGAAAGGTATCATGGAGCACTGTGATGACAGGGGCCATGGAACATTGTGATGACAAAGGCCATGGAGCATTGTGATGACAAGTGTCATGGGGCATTTTGATGACATTGGCATGGAGCATTGTGATGACAGGGGCCATGGATCATTGTGATGACAAGTGTCATGGGGCATTTTGATGCCATTGGCATGGAGCATTATGATGACAAGAGTTCTGGAGCATTTTGATGACAAGGGCATGGAGCATTGTGATGACAGGGCCCATGGAGCATTGTGATGAAAAGGGCAGGGAACATTGTGATGACTGGGTTCATGGAGCATTGTGATGAAAGGGGCCATGGAGCATTGAGATGACAGGCGTCATGAGGCATGGTGATGACAGTGGTCATGGAGCATTGTGATGAAAGAGATCATGGAGCAATATGATATCAGGGAACATGCAGCATCGTGATGACATGTGTCCTGGAACACTGTGATGACACGGTTCATCGAGTATTGTGATGACAA
>NW_026778159.1:17500-19234 GCF_028023285.1 Balaenoptera ricei | reverse complement strand
TGCAGCCGATAACGTGTTTCGTGGGAAACATGGACCTGGATTTGGAGCCCTGCGTTGGAACCTGCGTGTGGTCTTCAGGTTCACGTCAGGAGGAGGAGCGAGGCGAAGGAACGTTAAAGAGCAGCACGGCGGGGGGGGGGGGGGGGGGGGGGGGAAGGGCGTCCTGAGCACACGGGGAAGGGCGTCCTGAGCACACGGGGAAGGGCGTCCTGAGCACGGGGAAGTACGCCCAGCCCTTCCCCAGAGCAGGAGGGACGCTGACTTTGGGCTCAGGTATTCAGGAACTGTCTGCTGATGCTCAGGTCCCAGACCAGAAACAGACTGTGAAATCCTTTGTTTTTCTAACGAGGGTGAATCCATTGTTCCATAGTGGATCGAACATTATTTTCAAAAAACCATATTCAATAACATCAGCTCCCTCGGAAGGCCAACCACCCCCCACCCCACCCCCCATCCCCATGAACTCTCTTTTAAAGGGAAAATGTCTGCTATGATGACGAGTGTTGTGCCAAACTCTGCCACGGTTTCAAGAGCAGAGGAGCTGGTTAGGAACTACCTATCACGTTGATCCATCCACTGGATGCAGGCGTGCCATGAGGTGAGTGTCCTGCACTGTTCTGAGTGTTAGATATGGAGCAGAAAGGAAGACGTGTGATTGTGGCCAGAAATTGTCCATCCTGGTGGGATCCTGAAAAAAAAAAAAAATTAAAAAGAAAGAAAGAAAGAAAGAAGCACATCCCCTTCAGGCAGATGTGGATGCTCTGTAAGTGTATAGGCATCGGCGTGGTGGGGGGCAGAATACGCAAAGCTCCTCTGGGTAATCTTTTATCAGATAAATGGCTGTGGACAGACTCACCCATGGACACCAGATAACTGAGGTCCTCCAGCAGCACAGCTCTAGACAGCATCCCCTGGAATTTGCTCATCAGGGCGCACTCTTCCTGGGTGAAGGTCGCACACACCCTTGAGACTCACTGATATTTAAAGACATGGTGGATATTCTGGCTCGGCCTGCGCCATCCCCACAATGTCCAAAAGTGACGGTCGAGATGACAAAACTGGAGAAAGACAGGTGTGTCTATCGCAAGCTCAGACACTGTTTGAGGTGCAGTTGACTATTCCCCTGGGTTGACTTGGCACGTGCCTTTCAGATGCATCACGGAGATACGCACACTCCTGACTCAGGGTGACCTCATCGCAAGGGGATATGACATGAGGGGCGTTGAGCAATAACCCGGACCTTCCACACACACACACACACACACACACACACGCACACGCACACGCACACGCACACACACACACCCCACCCCCCCACACCCCCCCCCCCACCCCCCCACACACACACAAAAGAGGCTCGCGGGAGTAAAAGATTAACGTTACCTCTGTTGACACCCACGACTGTACCTAGTTGTCACGAGACAGGAAGCTCAACTGTACATTTAACCCTTATCTGTTCCTGTGCTTTCTTGCAGAAAATCCTCGTGCGCTTCTTTCGCCTCGTGGAAGCGCTTGCTATTCCCCATAGGTAGCCACCGTGGAACCAGCTGCTGCTGATCCAAGAATGTGGAGGATTTCCGGAAATGATCAGTGATCCCGAGACGGACTCTCCCTTCCGTGATCAAAGCGACTCGACTCGGGGAGCTGTCTCTCGCCTCCCCCCCACCCCACCCCCCCCACATCCCCCCCCCCCACCCCGCACACCGCCTTCTCCCTTGTGTACAAGCTATGTCT
>NW_026778159.1:7500-10000 GCF_028023285.1 Balaenoptera ricei | reverse complement strand
GAGGTCCCGGGGACCCCCCCTGCGATTCGTGGATGGGCCCCGCTGCCGGGCGTCGTGATTTTTTTCGCCCGAAATGGGCCTTTTTTGCCACCAGATAGGTGCTGACACGGTCTTCCCTGGCGTCTGTCGCTGAGGACTTTGGGACTCCGGACGCATGCAGGGCTCTGGGCTTGGGACTGCCGCCTGGCACCCGAACCGGCCCTTGCCGCTTGAGCCGCCCGCCTGGGCCTGCGCGCCGGCTCTCGTGTGTGCGCCCGGCTGACCCGGCCCGCGGTGCCGCCTCCGGTCTCTGGCTCACCCGAGGGCGGCGGGGCGAGGTGGCGCGTGGGTCTTCTACCCTGTGTGACTCCCACCCCCCGCCGCAGGCACCCGGTGGTGGCTGAGACGACCCCACCCCGCAGGCTCCGTGCCACGTGTCAGGCGTTCTCCTCGCGGGGTCGTCGGCCACTGTTGCCTGAGAGCCAGAAAAGGAGGTGTGGGGGGGCGGCTGCCTGCCGGTGAGGCTGAAGCAGGCTCCTCGGATGATGGTCCTCACCGTGCCCCTCTCCTTCGGGACTTTCTGGCCCCTGGCTTGCTGGATTGACTGATCGATGTGGTGCTGTCGCGCTCTCCTGGGCCGGACCTAAGTCGTGCCAGACGAGGGACGGACGTTCCTGGCGAACGGGACCGCTCTTCTCGTTCTGTCCGCGGGCCCCTCGCCTCTCTTTTCACGCCCTCCCGGCCTGTCGAGGGGGTGTGTGGAAGGCAGGGGTGGTGGTCTCCGGCCCTGACCCTCGGTCTCCCGCCCCCTGCCTCACGGGGCGGGCGGGTCCGTGGTCCTCGGACGCAGCAGACACTCTCGCTTCGCCTCCTTGGCGTGTGCCTCGCGAGCGGTCCTCCCCGCGTCGGTGGGGGGGGGGCCGTCCCGCCGCTGCGCTGCGCGCCCCTGCTGGCGCGTGAGCGTGCCTTGCTTGGCCGTCGGTGGTGCCCCTGGAGCGCTCCAGGTTGTCCCTCAGGTGCCCGAGGCCGAGCGGCGGTGTCGTTCCCTTTTCCCAGCGTGCTCCTCGGGTCCCCGCCGCGGTGGTGTGTCCCCTGAGTGGCTCTCTTGGGGGGGTCGAGACGGTAAGGGAGGCGTGCCTCTGTTCCCCCCCCTCGGTGGGGGGCCGGGTGCCGCCTCGTCGCGGTCGTCCTCCCACGGCTGTGCGGTGGGGGGGATCGTGTTGGGTCGGGGGGCGGCTGAGGTTGTGCCCCCGGCTGCGGCCGCGAGCGCTCCTGTGAGCCGTGTGCTTACCCATACCGCAGACCCCCCCCCCCCACACACCCCGTCCATTTGTGGACTGGGCGGCTTGTGGAGCCACCTCCGCGGGCCCAAAGGGGAGACGATGGGTGGGGGATGATGCACCCTCGGTGAGAAAGCCTTCTCTAGCGATCCGAGAGGGAGCCTTGGGGTACCGGACCCCCCAGCCGCTGCCCCTCCCAAGCGTGCAGTCGCCATGGTGGCGTCTGCCAGAGCACGTGGGCAGAGCCCCTCGCCTTCGCGGGAGGGCTTGCGCCGGCCCCGCGGTGGGGCCGTGCGCCGCTCTTTGCCTACCGCGGCCCGCGCCTCCCCCCTCTGAGTCGGGGGAGGGTCCCGCCAGGCCGGCGTCCGGCGTGGGGCCGCGTGTGCGCGTGTGCGTGTGCGTGCGGTGACCCCCGTGGCGAGCTCAAGGGGGCGGGGACGCCCGGACGTCCCGACTCCCCAGTCCCGCAGCCACGAGGAGCCCGTCGCGCCTGCCCTCACCGCGAGTCGCAGCCGGCGGCGGTGTGTGGGCGCGGTGCGGGTCGCCTCGCTCGGGAGCGTTTCCCTGGGGCGCGAGCCCCGGCGGTCGGACTTGGATGAAGGCGGACCTGGCGGGGACAGAGGGGTTGAGTTTGGGTGGACGGGTTCCTCCGTGGCACGCGGGGGAGACCGTCGCACGCAGGGCCTGGCGGCGGGGCCGGGTCGCGGGGAGGCCCCAGGGTGGCTGGGGCCGGCCGGCGTCTCAGGCGTCGTGGGACCGCCCTCGTGTGTGTGGCGGTGGGACCCCGCGCTTGTTTTCCTGGTGGCCCGGTCGTGTCTCGGCCCTTCCTCTCCCTGGGCAGCGCCCCCGTGCCTCTGCCCCGCGGCCCTCGCCGTGTGTGCGTGCCGCCCCCTCCCCGTCGCCGCCGGCCCTCCCACGACCCCCCAACCCCCACGTCCCCTTCCCCGTCTGGGACCGAGCAGGCCTCGCCCTCGTGAGAGTGTCGCCCCCCCCGGCCGCCTCGGCCGGCGGCGTCCCCGGGTGGAGTGCTCACGGTTCCTGAGGCGGGGAAGTCGGGCGCGCGGCAGAGGTGTGTGTGGGGCCCTGCGGGGTGGCCGGTGTGCGCGCGGGAGAGTGTTCTTGCGGGCCGGCCGCGGCTCGTGGGTGTTTGGCGGAGGTGGTCGCGAGCCCCGTGAGGGGGGCCGGGCCCCTGGGGGGGCCGAGGAGGCCAGTCGGCGTCCTGGGTGCCGCGGGACCGCCCC
>NW_026778158.1:0-19879 GCF_028023285.1 Balaenoptera ricei | reverse complement strand
GTTAGGGTAGGGGTTAGGGTTAGGGTACGCGTTAGGGTTAGGGTAGTTATTAAACCTATCCCACTCTCTAGATACCCCTTAGCACGTAAAGGAATATTATTTGGGGTCCAGCCATGGAGAAGAGTTTAGACACTAGGATAAGATAAGGAACACACCCATTATAAAGAAATCACATTAGGATTCTCTTTTTAAGCTGTTCCTTCAAACACTAGTGCTTAGGAAATCTATTGGAGGCAGAAGCAGTCAAGGGTAGCCTAGGGTTAGGGTTAGGCTTAGGGTACGGCTTAGGGTACGGGTTCGGGGAGGGGTTCGGGTACAGCGTAGGGTATGGGTTAGGGTTAGGGTTAGTGTTAGGGTTAGGGCTCGGTTTAGGGTACGGGTTAGGATTAGGGTACGTGTTAGGGTTAGGGTAGGGGTTAGGGTTAGGGTACGCGTTAGGGTTAGGGTAGTTATTAAACCTATCCCACTCTCTAGATACCCCTTAGCACGTAAAGGAATATTATTTGCGGGTCCAGCCATGGAGAAGAGTTTAGACACTAGGATAAAATAAGGAACACATACATTATAAAGAAATCACATTAGGATTCTCTTTTTAAGATGTTCCTTAAAACACTAGTGCTTAGGAAATCTATTGGAGGCAGAAGCAGTCAAGGGTAGCCTAGGGTTAGGGTTACGCTTAGGGTTAGGGTTAGGGTACGGCTTAGGGTACGGTTTCGGGGAGGGGTTCGGGTACAGCGTAGGGTATGGGTTAGGGTTAGGGTTAGGGCTCGGTTTAGGGTACGGGTTAGGATTAGGATACGTGTTAGGGTTAGGGTACGGTTTAGGGTTAGGGTACGCGTTAGGGTTAGGGTAGTTATTAAACCTATCCCACTCTCTAGATACCCCTTAGCACGTAAAGGAATATTATTTGGGGGTCCAGCCATGGAGAAGAGTTTAGACACTAGGATAAGATAAGGAACACACCCATTATAAAGAAATCACATTAGGATTCTCTTTTTAAGCTGTTCCTTCAAACACTAGTGCTTAGGAAATCTATTGGAGGCAGAAGCAGTCAAGGGTAGCCTAGGGTTAGGGTTAGGCTTAGGGTTAGGCATAGGGTACGGCTTAGGGTACGGGTTCGGGGAGGGGTTCGGGTACGGCGTAGGGTATGGGTTAGGGTTAGGGTTAGGGTTAGTGTTAGGGTTAGGGCTCGGTTTAGGGTACGGGTTAGGATTAGGGTACGTGTTAGGGTTAGGGTAGGGTTTAGGGTTAGGGTACGCGTTAGGGTTAGGGTAGTTATTAAACCTATCCCACTCTCTAGATACCCCTTAGCACGTAAAGGAATATTATTTGGGGGTCCAGCCATGGAGAAGAGTTTAGACACTAGGATAAGATAAGGAACACACCCATTATAAAGAAATCACATTAGGATTCTCTTTTTAAGCTGTTCCTTCAAACACTAGTGCTTAGGAAATCTATTGGAGGCAGAAGCAGTCAAGGGTAGCCTAGGGTTAGGGTTAGGCTTAGGGTACGGCTTAGGGTACGGGTTCGGGGAGGGGTTCGGGTACAGCGTAGGGTATGGGTTAGGGTTAGGGTTAGTGTTAGGGTTAGGGCTCGGTTTAGGGTACGGGTTAGGATTAGGGTACGTGTTAGGGTTAGGGTAGGGGTTAGGGTTAGGGTACGCGTTAGGGTTAGGGTAGTTATTAAACCTATCCCACTCTCTAGATACCCCTTAGCACGTAAAGGAATATTATTTGCGGGTCCAGCCATGGAGAAGAGTTTAGACACTAGGATAAAATAAGGAACACATACATTATAAAGAAATCACATTAGGATTCTCTTTTTAAGATGTTCCTTAAAACACTAGTGCTTAGGAAATCTATTGGAGGCAGAAGCAGTCAAGGGTAGCCTAGGGTTAGGGTTACGCTTAGGGTTAGGGTTAGGGTACGGCTTAGGGTACGGTTTCGGGGAGGGGTTCGGGTACAGCGTAGGGTATGGGTTAGGGTTAGGTTTAGGGCTCGGTTTAGGGTACGGGTTAGGATTAGGATACGTGTTAGGGTTAGGGTACGGTTTAGGGTTAGGGTACGCGTTAGGGTTAGGGTAGTTATTAAACCTATCCCACTCTCTAGATACCCCTTAGCACGTAAAGGAATATTATTTGGGGGTCCAGCCATGGAGAAGAGTTTAGACACTAGGATAAGATAAGGAACACACCCATTATAAAGAAATCACATTAGGATTCTCTTTTTAAGCTGTTCCTTCAAACACTAGTGCTTAGGAAATCTATTGGAGGCAGAAGCAGTCAAGGGTAGCCTAGGGTTAGGGTTAGGCTTAGGGTTAGGCATAGGGTACGGCTTAGGGTACGGGTTCGGGGAGGGGTTCGGGTACGGCGTAGGGTATGGGTTAGGGTTAGGGTTAGGGTTAGTGTTAGGGTTAGGGCTCGGTTTAGGGTACGGGTTAGGATTAGGGTACGTGTTAGGGTTAGGGTAGGGTTTAGGGTTAGGGTACGCGTTAGGGTTAGGGTAGTTATTAAACCTATCCCACTCTCTAGATACCCCTTAGCACGTAAAGGAATATTATTTGGGGGTCCAGCCATGGAGAAGAGTTTAGACACTAGGATAAGATAAGGAACACACCCATTATAAAGAAATCACATTAGGATTCTCTTTTTAAGCTGTTCCTTCAAACACTAGTGCTTAGGAAATCTATTGGAGGGAGAAGCAGTCAAGGGTAGCCTAGGGTTAGGGTTAGGCTTAGGGTTAGGCTTAGGGTACGGCTTAGGGTACGGGTTCGGGGAGGGGTTCGGGTACGGCGTAGGGTATGGGTTAGGGTTAGGGTTAGGGTTAGTGTTAGGGTTAGGGCTCGGTTTAGAGTACGGGTTAGGATTAGGGTACGTTTTAGGGTTAGGGTAGGGGTTAGGGTTAGGGTACGCGTTAGGGTTAGGGTAGTTATTAAACCTATCCCACTCTCTAGATACCCCTTAGCACGTAAAGGAATATTATTTGGGAGTCCAGCCATGGAGAAGAGTTTAGACACTAGGATAAGATAAGGAACACACCCATTATAAAGAAATCACATTAGGATTCTCTTTTTAAGCTGTTCCTTAAAACACTAGTGCTTAGGAAATCTATTGGAGGCAGAAGCAGTCAAGGGTAGCCTAGGGTTAGGGTTAGGCTTAGGGTTAGGGTTAGGGTACGGCTTAGGGTACGGTTCGGGGAGGGGTTCGGGTACGGCGTAGGGTATGGGTTAGGGTTAGGGTTAGGGTTAGTGTTAGGGTTAGGGCTCGGTTTAGGGTACGGGTTAGGATTAGGGTACGTGTTAGGGTTAGGGTAGGGGTTAGGGTTAGGGTACGCGTTAGGGTTAGGGTAGTTATTAAACCTATCCCACTCTCTAGATACCCCTTAGCACGTAAAGGAATATTATTTGGGGGTCCAGCCATGGAGAAGAGTTTAGACACTAGGATAAGATAAGGAACACACCCATTATAAAGAAATCACATTAGGATTCTCTTTTTAAGCTGTTCCTTCAAACACTAGTGCTTAGGAAATCTATTGGAGGCAGAAGCAGTCAAGGGTAGCCTAGGGTTAGGGTTAGGCTTAGGGTACGGCTTAGGGTACGGGTTCGGGGAGGGGTTCGGGTACGGCGTAGGGTATGGGTTAGGGTTAGTGTTAGGGTTAGGGCTCGGTTTAGGGTACGGGTTAGGATTAGGGTACGTGTTAGGGTTAGCGTAGGGGTTAGGGTTAGGGTACGCGTTAGGGTTAGGGTAGTTATTAAACCTATCCCACTCTCTAGATACCCCTTAGCACGTAAAGGAATACTATTTGCGGGTCCAGCCATGGAGAAGAGTTTAGACACTAGGATAAAATAAGGAACACATACATTATAAAGAAATCACATTAGGATTCTCTTTTTAAGATGTTCCTTAAAACACTAGTGCTTAGGAAATCTATTGGAGGCAGAAGCAGTCAAGGGTAGCCTAGGGTTAGGGTTAGGCTTAGGGTTAGGGTTAGGGTACGGCTTAGGGTAGGGGTTCGGGGAGGTGTTCGAGTACGGCGTAGGGTATGGGTTAGGGTTAGGGTTAAGGTTCGTGTTAGGGTTAGGGCTCGGTTTAGGGTACGGGTTAGGATTAGGGTACGTGTTAGGGTTAGGGTAGGTGTTAGGGTTAGGGTACGCGTTAGGGTTAGGGTAGTTATTAAACCTATCCCACTCTCTAGATACCCCTTAGCACGTAAAGGAATATTATTTGGGGGTCCAGCCATGGAGAAGAGTTTAGACACTAGGATAAGATAAGGAACACACCCATTATAAAGAAATCACATTAGGATTCTCTTTTTAAGCTGTTCCTTCAAACACTAGTGCTTAGGAAATCTATTGGAGGCAGAAGCAGTCAAGGGTAGCCTAGGGTTAGGGTTAGGCTTAGGGTTAGGCTTAGGGTACGGCTTAGGGTACGGGTTCGGGGAGGGGTTCGGGTACGGCGTAGGGTATGGGTTAGGGTTAGGGTTAGTGTTAGGGTTAGGGCTCGGTTTAGGGTACGGGTTAGGATTAGGGTACGTGTTAGGGTTAGGGTAGGGGTTAGGGTTAGGGTACGTGTTAGGGTTAGGGTAGTTATTAAACCTATCCCACTCTCTAGATACCCCTTAGCACGTAAAGGAATATTATTTGCGGGTCCAGCCATGGAGAAGAGTTTAGACACTAGGATAAAATAAGGAACACATACATTATAAAGAAATCACATTAGGATTCTCTTTTTAAGATGTTCCTTAAAACACTAGTGCTTAGGAAATCTATTGGAGGCAGAAGCAGTCAAGGGTAGCCTAGGGTTAGGGTTAGGCTTAGGGTTAGGGTTAGGGTACGGCTTAGGGTAGGGGTTCGGGGAGGTGCTCGGGTACGGCGTAGGGTATGGGTTAGGGTTAGGGTTAGGGTTCGTGTTAGGGTTAGGGCTCGGTTTAGGGTACGGGTTAGGATTAGGGTACGTTTTAGGGTTAGGGTAGGGGTTAGGGTTAGGGTACGCGTTAGGGTTAGGGTAGTTATTAAACCTATCCCACTCTCTAGATACCCCTTAGCACGTAAAGGAATATTATTTGGGGGTCCAGCCACGGAGAAGAGTTTAGACACTAGGATAAGATAAGGAACACACCCATTATAAAGAAATCACATTAGGATTCTCTTTTTAAGCTGTTCCTTCAAACACTAGTGCTTAGGAAATCTATTGGAGGCAGAAGCAGTCAAGGGTAGCCTAGGGTTAGGGTTAGGCTTAGGGTTAGGGTTAGGGTACGGCTTAGGGTACGGTTCGGGGAGGGGTTCGGGTACGGCGTATGGTATGGGTTAGGGTTAGTGTTAGGGTTAGTGTTAGGGTTAGGGCTCGGTTTAGGGTACGGGTTAGGATTAGGGTACGTGTTAGGGTTAGGGTAGGGGTTAGGGTTAGGGTACGCGTTAGGGTTAGGGTAGTTATTAAACCTATCCCACTCTCTAGATACCCCTTAGCACGTAAAGGAATATTATTTGGGGGTCCAGCCATGGAGAAGAGTTAAGACACTAGGATAAGATAAGGAACACACCCATTATAAAGAAATCACATTAGGATTCTCTTTTTAAGCTGTTCCTTCAAACACTAGTGCTTAGGAAATCTATTGGAGGCAGAAGCAGTCAAGGGTAGCCTAGGGTTAGGGTTAGGCTTAGGGTTAGGGTTAGGGTACGGCTTAGGGTACGGTTTCGGGGAGGGGTTCGGGTACGGCGTAGGGTATGGGTTAGGGTTAGGGTTAGGGCTCGGTTTAGGGTACGGGTTAGGATTAGGATACGTGTTAGGGTTAGGGTACGGTTTAGGGTTAGGGTACACGTTAGGGTTAGGGTAGTTATTAAACCTATCCCACTCTCTAGATACCCCTTAGCACGTAAAGGAATATTATTTGGGAGTCCAGCCATGGAGAAGAGTTTAGACACTAGGATAAGATAAGGAACACACCCATTATAAAGAAATCACATTAGGATTCTCTTTTTAAGCTGTTCCTTCAAACACTAGTGCTTAGGAAATCTATTGGAGGCAGAAGCAGTCAAGGGTAGCCTAGGGTTAGGGTTAGGCTTAGGGTTAGGGTTAGGGTACGGCTTAGGGTACGGTTCGGGGAGGGGTTCGGGTACGGCGTAGGGTATGGGTTAGGGTTAGGGTTAGTGTTAGGGTTAGGGCTCGGTTTAGGGTACGGGTTAGGATTAGGGTACGTGTTAGGGTTAGGGTAGGGGTTAGGGTTAGGGTACGCGTTAGGGTTAGGGTAGTTATTAAACCTATCCCACTCTCTAGATACCCCTTAGCACGTAAAGGAATATTATTTGGGGGTCCAGCCATGGAGAAGAGTTTAGACACTAGGATAAGATAAGGAACACACCCATTATAAAGAAATCACATTAGGATTCTCTTTTTAAGCTGTTCCTTCAAACACTAGTGCTTAGGAAATCTATTGGAGGCAGAAGCAGTCAAGGGTAGCCTAGGGTTAGGGTTAGGCTTAGGGTACGGCTTAGGGTACGGGTTCGGGGAGGGGTTCGGGTACGGCGTAGGGTATGGGTTAGGGTTAGGGTTAGTGTTAGGGTTAGGGCTCGGTTTAGGGTACGGGTTAGGATTAGGGTACGTGTTAGGGTTAGGGTAGGGGTTAGGGTTAGGGTACGCGTTAGGGTTAGGGTAGTTATTAAACCTATCCCACTCTCTAGATACCCCTTAGCACGTAAAGGAATATTATTTGCGGGTCCAGCCATGGAGAAGAGTTTAGACACTAGGATAAAATAAGGAACACATACATTATAAAGAAATCACATTAGGATTCTCTTTTTAAGATGTTCCTTAAAACACTAGTGCTTAGGAAATCTATTGGAGGCAGAAGCAGTCAAGGGTAGCCTAGGGTTAGGGTTACGCTTAGGGTTAGGGTTAGGGTACGGCTTAGGGTACGGTTTCGGGGAGGGGTTCGGGTACGGCGTAGGGTATGGGTTAGGGTTAGGGTTAGGGCTCGGTTTAGGGTACGGGTTAGGATTAGGATACGTGTTAGGGTTAGGGTACGGTTTAGGGTTAGGGTACGCGTTAGGGTTAGGGTAGTTATTAAACCTATCCCACTCTCTAGATACCCCTTAGCACGTAAAGGAATATTATTTGGGGGTCCAGCCATGGAGAAGAGTTTAGACACTAGGATAAGATAAGGAACACACCCATTATAAAGAAATCACATTAGGATTCTCTTTTTAAGCTGTTCCTTCAAACACTAGTGCTTAGGAAATCTATTGGAGGCAGAAGCAGTCAAGGGTAGCCTAGGGTTAGGGTTAGGCTTAGGGTTAGGCATAGGGTACGGCTTAGGGTACGGGTTCGGGGAGGGGTTCGGGTACGGCGTAGGGTATGGGTTAGGGTTAGGGTTAGGGTTAGTGTTAGGGTTAGGGCTCGGTTTAGGGTACGGGTTAGGATTAGGGTACGTGTTAGGGTTAGGGTAGGTGTTAGGGTTAGGGTACGCGTTAGGGTTAGGGTAGTTATTAAACCTATCCCACTCTCTAGATACCCCTTAGCACGTAAAGGAATATTATTTGGGGGTCCAGCCATGGAGAAGCGTTTAGACACTAGGATAAGATAAGGAACACACCCATTATAAAGAAATCACATTAGGATTCTCTTTTTAAGCTGTTCCTTCAAACACTAGTGCTTAGGAAATCTATTGGAGGCAGAAGCAGTCAAGGGTAGCCTAGGGTTAGGGTTAGGCTTAGGGTTAGGCTTAGGGTACGGCTTAGGGTACGGGTTCGGGGAGGGGTTCGGGTACGGCGTAGGGTATGGGTTAGGGTTAGGGTTAGGGTTAGTGTTAGGGTTAGGGCTCGGTTTAGAGTACGGGTTAGGATTAGGGTACGTTTTAGGGTTAGGGTAGGGGTTAGGGTTAGGGTACGCGTTAGGGTTAGGGTAGTTATTAAACCTATCCCACTCTCTAGATACCCCTTAGCACGTAAAGGAATATTATTTGGGAGTCCAGCCATGGAGAAGAGTTTAGACACTAGGATAAGATAAGGAACACACCCATTATAAAGAAATCACATTAGGATTCTCTTTTTAAGCTGTTCCTTCAAACACTAGGGCTTAGGAAATCTATTGGAGGCAGAAGCAGTCAAGGGTAGCCTAGGGTTAGGGTTAGGCTTAGGGTTAGGGTTAGGGTACGGCTTAGGGTACGGTTCGGGGAGGGGTTCGGGTACGGCGTAGGGTATGGGTTAGGGTTAGGGTTAGGGTTAGTGTTAGGGTTAGGGCTCGGTTTAGGGTACGGGTTAGGATTAGGGTACGTGTTAGGGTTAGGGTAGGGGTTAGGGTTAGGGTACGCGTTAGGGTTAGGGTAGTTATTAAACCTATCCCACTCTCTAGATACCCCTTAGCACGTAAAGGAATATTATTTGGGGGTCCAGCCATGGAGAAGAGTTTAGACACTAGGATAAGATAAGGAACACACCCATTATAAAGAAATCACATTAGGATTCTCTTTTTAAGCTGTTCCTTCAAACACTAGTGCTTAGGAAATCTATTGGAGGCAGAAGCAGTCAAGGGTAGCCTAGGGTTAGGGTTAGGCTTAGGGTACGGCTTAGGGTACGGGTTCGGGGAGGGGTTCGGGTACAGCGTAGGGTATGGGTTAGGGTTAGGGTTAGTGTTAGGGTTAGGGCTCGGTTTAGGGTACGGGTTAGGATTAGGGTACGTGTTAGGGTTAGGGTAGGGGTTAGGGTTAGGGTACGCGTTAGGGTTAGGGTAGTTATTAAACCTATCCCACTCTCTAGATACCCCTTAGCACGTAAAGGAATATTATTTGCGGGTCCAGCCATGGAGAAGAGTTTAGACACTAGGATAAAATAAGGAACACATACATTATAAAGAAATCACATTAGGATTCTCTTTTTAAGATGTTCCTTAAAACACTAGTGCTTAGGAAATCTATTGGAGGCAGAAGCAGTCAAGGGTAGCCTAGGGTTAGGGTTACGCTTAGGGTTAGGGTTAGGGTACGGCTTAGGGTACGGTTTCGGGGAGGGGTTCGGGTACGGCGTAGGGTATGGGTTAGTGTTAGGGTTAGGGCTCGGTTTAGGGTACGGGTTAGGATTAGGATACGTGTTAGGGTTAGGGTACGGTTTAGGGTTAGGGTACGCGTTAGGGTTAGGGTAGTTATTAAACCTATCCCACTCTCTAGATACCCCTTAGCACGTAAAGGAATATTATTTGGGGGTCCAGCCATGGAGAAGAGTTTAGACACTAGGATAAGATAAGGAACACACCCATTATAAAGAAATCACATTAGGATTCTCTTTTTAAGCTGTTCCTTCAAACACTAGTGCTTAGGAAATCTATTGGAGGCAGAAGCAGTCAAGGGTAGCCTAGGGTTAGGGTTAGGCTTAGGGTTAGGGTTAGGGTACGGCTTAGGGTATGGTTCGGGGAGGGGTTCGGGTACGGCGTAGGGTATGGGTTAGGGTTAGGGTTAGGGTTAGTGTTAGGGTTAGGGCTCGGTTTAGGGTACGGGTTAGGATTAGGGTACGTGTTAGGGTTAGGGTAGGGGTTAGGGTTAGGGTACGCGTTAGGGTTAGGGTAGTTATTAAACCTATCCCACTCTCTAGATACCCCTTAGCACGTAAAGGAATATTATTTGGGGTCCAGCCATGGAGAAGAGTTTAGACATTAGGATAAGATAAGGAACACACCCATTATAAAGAAATCACATTAGGATTCTCTTTTTAAGCTGTTCCTTCAAACACTAGTGCTTAGGAAATCTATTGGAGGCAGAAGCAGTCAAGGGTAGCCTAGGGTTAGGGTTAGGCTTAGGGTACGGCTTAGGGTACGGGTTCGGGGAGGGGTTCGGGTACGGCGTAGGGTATGGGTTAGGGTTAGGGTTAGTGTTAGGGTTAGGGCTCGGTTTAGGGTACGGGTTAGGATTAGGGTACGTGTTAGGGTTAGGGTAGGGGTTAGGGTTAGGGTACGCGTTAGGGTTAGGGTAGTTATTAAACCTATCCCACTCTCTAGATACCCCTTAGCACGTAAAGGAATATTATTTGGGGGTCCAGCCATGGAGAAGAGTTTAGACACTAGGATAAGATAAGGAACACACCCATTATAAAGAAATCACATTAGGATTCTCTTTTTAAGCTGTTCCTTCAAACACTAGTGCTTAGGAAATCTATTGGAGGCAGAAGCAGTCAAGGGTAGCCTAGGGTTAGGGTTAGGCTTAGGGTTAGGGTTAGGGTACGGCTTAGGGTACGGTTTCGGCGAGGGGTTCGGGTACGGCGTAGGGTATGGGTCAGGGTTAGGGTTAGGGTTAGTGTTAGGGTTAGGGCTCGGTTTAGGGTACGGGTTAGGATTAGGGTACGTGTTAGGGTTAGGGTAGGTGTTAGGGTTAGGGTACGCGTTAGGGTTAGGGTAGTTATTAAACCTATCCCACTCTCTAGATACCCCTTAGCACGTAAAGGAATATTATTTGGGGGTCCAGCCATGGAGAAGAGTTTAGACACCAGGATAAGATAAGGAACACACCCATTATAAAGAAATCACATTAGGATTCTCTTTTTAAGCTGTTCCTTCAAACACTAGTGCTTAGGAAATCTATTGGAGGCAGAAGCAGTCAAGGGTAGCCTAGGGTTAGGGTTAGGCTTAGGGTTAGGCTTAGGGTACGGCTTAGGGTACGGGTTCGGGGAGGGGTTCGGGTACGGCGTAGGGTATGGGTTAGGGTTAGGGTTAGTGTTAGGGTTAGGGCTCGGTTTAGGGTACGGGTTAGGATTAGGGTACGTGTTAGGGTTAGGGTAGGGGTTAGGGTTAGGGTACGCGTTAGGGTTAGGGTAGTTATTAAACCTATCCCACTCTCTAGATACCCCTTAGCACGTAAAGGAATATTATTTGCGGGTCCAGCCATGGAGAAGAGTTTAGACACTAGGATAAAATAAGGAACACATACATTATAAAGAAATCACATTAGGATTCTCTTTTTAAGATGTTCCTTAAAACACTAGTGCTTAGGAAATCTATTGGAGGCAGAAGCAGTCAAGGGTAGCCTAGGGTTAGGGTTAGGCTTAGGGTTAGGGTTAGGGTACGGCTTAGGGTAGGGGTTCGGGGAGGTGCTCGGGTACGGCGTAGGGTATGGGTTAGGGTTAGGGTTAGGGTTCGTGTTAGGGTTAGGGCTCGGTTTAGGGTACGGGTTAGGATTAGGGTACGTGTTAGGGTTAGGGTAGGGGTTAGGGTTAGGGTACGCGTTAGGGTTAGGGTAGTTATTAAACCTATCCCACTCTCTAGATACCCCTTAGCACGTAAAGGAATATTATTTGGGGGTCCAGCCACGGAGAAGAGTTTAGACACTAGGATAAGATAAGGAACACACCCATTATAAAGAAATCACATTAGGATTCTCTTTTTAAGCTGTTCCTTCAAACACTAGTGCTTAGGAAATCTATTGGAGGCAGAAGCAGTCAAGGGTAGCCTAGGGTTAGGGTTAGGCTTAGGGTTAGGGTTAGGGTACGGCTTAGGGTACGGTTCGGGGAGGGGTTCGGGTACGGTGTAGGGTATGGGTTAGGGTTAGGGTTAGGGTTAGTGTTAGGGTTAGGGCTCGGTTTAGTGTACGGGTTAGGATTAGGGTACGTGTTAGGGTTAGGGTAGGGGTTAGGGTTAGGGTACGCATTAGGGTTAGGGTAGTTATTAAACCTATCCCACTCTCTAGATACCCCTTAGCACGTAAAGGAATATTATTTGGGGGTCCAGCCATGGAGAAGAGTTTAGACACTAGGATAAGATAAGGAACACACCCATTATAAAGAAATCACATTAGGATTCTCTTTTTAAGCTGTTCCTTCAAACACTAGTGCTTAGGAAATCTATTGGAGGCAGAAGCAGTCAAGGGTAGCCTAGGGTTAGGGTTAGGCTTAGGGTTAGGGTTAGGGTACGGCTTAGGGTACGGTTTCGGGAAGGGGTTCGGGTACGGCGTAGGGTATGGGTTAGGGTTAGGGTTAGGGCTCGGTTTAGGGTACGGGTTAGGATTAGGATACGTGTTAGGGTTAGGGTACGGTTTAGGGTTAGTGTACGCGTTAGGGTTAGGGTAGTTATTAAACCTATCCCACTCTCTAGATACCCCTTAGCACGTAAAGGAATATTATTTGGGGGTCCAGCCATGGAGAAGAGTTTAGACACTAGGATAAGATAAGGAACACACCCATTATAAAGAAATCACATTAGGATTCTCTTTTTAAGCTGTTCCTTCAAACACTAGTGCTTAGGAAATCTATTGGAGGCAGAAGCAGTCAAGGGTAGCCTAGGGTTAGGGTTAGGCTTAGGGTACGGCTTAGGGTACGGCTTAGGGTACGGTTCGGGGAGGGGTTCGGGTACGGCGTAGGGTATGGGTTAGGGTTAGGGTTAGGGTTAGTGTTAGGGTTAGGGCTCGGTTTAGGGTACGGGTTAGGATTAGGGTACGTGTTAGGGTTAGGGTAGGGGTTAGGGTTAGGGTACGCGTTAGGGTTAGGGTAGTTATTAAACCTATCCCACTCTCTAGATACCCCTTAGCACGTAAAGGAATATTATTTGGGGGTCCAGCCATGGAGAAGAGTTTAGACACTAGGATAAGATAAGGAACACACCCATTATAAAGAAATCACATTAGGATTCTCTTTTTAAGCTGTTCCTTCAAACACTAGTGCTTAGGAAATCTATTGGAGGCAGAAGCAGTCAAGGGTAGCCTAGGGTTAGGGTTAGGCTTAGGGTACGGCTTAGGGTACGGCTTAGGGTACGGTTCGGGGAGGGGTTCGGGTACGGCGTAGGGTATGGGTTAGGGTTAGGGTTAGGGTTAGTGTTAGGGTTAGGGCTCGGTTTAGGGTACGGGTTAGGATTAGGGTACGTGTTAGGGTTAGGGTAGGGGTTAGGGTTAGGGTACGCGTTAGGGTTAGGGTAGTTATTAAACCTATCCCACTCTCTAGATACCCCTTAGCACGTAAAGGAATATTATTTGGGGGTCCAGCCATGGAGAAGAGTTTAGACACTAGGATAAGATAAGGAACACACCCATTATAAAGAAATCACATTAGGATTCTCTTTTTAAGCTGTTCCTTCAAACACTAGTGCTTAGGAAATCTATTGGAGGCAGAAGCAGTCAAGGGTAGCCTAGGGTTAGGGTTAGGCTTAGGGTACGGCTTAGGGTACGGGTTCGGGGAGGGGTTCGGGTACAGCGTAGGGTATGGGTTAGGGTTAGGGTTAGTGTTAGGGTTAGGGCTCGGTTTAGGGTACGGGTTAGGATTAGGGTACGTGTTAGGGTTAGGGTAGGGGTTAGGGTTAGGGTACGCGTTAGGGTTAGGGTAGTTATTAAACCTATCCCACTCTCTAGATACCCCTTAGCACGTAAAGGAATATTATTTGCGGGTCCAGCCATGGAGAAGAGTTTAGACACTAGGATAAAATAAGGAACACATACATTATAAAGAAATCACATTAGGATTCTCTTTTTAAGATGTTCCTTAAAACACTAGTGCTTAGGAAATCTATTGGAGGCAGAAGCAGTCAAGGGTAGCCTAGGGTTAGGGTTACGCTTAGGGTTAGGGTTAGGGTACGGCTTAGGGTACGGTTTCGGGGAGGGGTTCGGGTACAGCGTAGGGTATGGGTTAGGGTTAGGGTTAGGGCTCGGTTTAGGGTACGGGTTAGGATTAGGATACGTGTTAGGGTTAGGGTACGGTTTAGGGTTAGGGTACGCGTTAGGGTTAGGGTAGTTATTAAACCTATCCCACTCTCTAGATACCCCTTAGCACGTAAAGGAATATTATTTGGGGGTCCAGCCATGGAGAAGAGTTTAGACACTAGGATAAGATAAGGAACACACCCATTATAAAGAAATCACATTAGGATTCTCTTTTTAAGCTGTTCCTTCAAACACTAGTGCTTAGGAAATCTATTGGAGGCAGAAGCAGTCAAGGGTAGCCTAGGGTTAGGGTTAGGCTTAGGGTTAGGCATAGGGTACGGCTTAGGGTACGGGCTCGGGGAGGGGTTCGGGTACGGCGTAGGGTATGGGTTAGGGTTAGGGTTAGGGTTAGTGTTAGGGTTAGGGCTCGGTTTAGGGTACGGGTTAGGATTAGGGTACGTGTTAGGGTTAGGGTAGGGTTTAGGGTTAGGGTACGCGTTAGGGTTAGGGTAGTTATTAAACCTATCCCACTCTCTAGATACCCCTTAGCACGTAAAGGAATATTATTTGGGGGTCCAGCCATGGAGAAGAGTTTAGACACTAGGATAAGATAAGGAACACACCCATTATAAAGAAATCACATTAGGATTCTCTTTTTAAGCTGTTCCTTCAAACACTAGTGCTTAGGAAATCTATTGGAGGGAGAAGCAGTCAAGGGTAGCCTAGGGTTAGGGTTAGGCTTAGGGTTAGGCTTAGGGTACGGCTTAGGGTACGGGTTCGGGGAGGGGTTCGGGTACGGCGTAGGGTATGGGTTAGGGTTAGGGTTAGGGTTAGTGTTAGGGTTAGGGCTCGGTTTAGAGTACGGGTTAGGATTAGGGTACGTTTTAGGGTTAGGGTAGGGGTTAGGGTTAGGGTACGCGTTAGGGTTAGGGTAGTTATTAAACCTATCCCACTCTCTAGATACCCCTTAGCACGTAAAGGAATATTATTTGGGAGTCCAGCCATGGAGAAGAGTTTAGACACTAGGATAAGATAAGGAACACACCCATTATAAAGAAATCACATTAGGATTCTCTTTTTAAGCTGTTCCTTCAAACACTAGTGCTTAGGAAATCTATTGGAGGCAGAAGCAGTCAAGGGTAGCCTAGGGTTAGGGTTAGGCTTAGGGTTAGGGTTAGGGTACGGCTTAGGGTACGGTTCGGGGAGGGGTTCGGGTACGGCGTAGGGTATGGGTTAGGGTTAGGGTTAGGGTTAGTGTTAGGGTTAGGGCTCGGTTTAGGGTACGGGTTAGGATTAGGGTACGTGTTAGGGTTAGGGTAGGGGTTAGGGTTAGGGTACGCGTTAGGGTTAGGGTAGTTATTAAACCTATCCCACTCTCTAGATACCCCTTAGCACGTAAAGGAATATTATTTGGGGTCCAGCCATGGAGAAGAGTTTAGACACTAGGATAAGATAAGGAACACACCCATTATAAAGAAATCACATTAGGATTCTCTTTTTAAGCTGTTCCTTCAAACACTAGTGCTTAGGAAATCTATTGGAGGCAGAAGCAGTCAAGGGTAGCCTAGGGTTAGGGTTAGGCTTAGGGTACGGCTTAGGGTACGGGTTCGGGGAGGGGTTCGGGTACGGCGTAGGGTATGGGTTAGGGTTAGGGTTAGTGTTAGGGTTAGGGCTCGGTTTAGGGTACGGGTTAGGATTAGGGTACGTGTTAGGGTTAGGGTAGGGGTTAGGGTTAGGGTACGCGTTAGGGTTAGGGTAGTTATTAAACCTATCCCACTCTCTAGATACCCCTTAGCACGTAAAGGAATATTATTTGGGGGTCCAGCCATGGAGAAGAGTTTAGACACTAGGATAAGATAAGGAACACACCCATTATAAAGAAATCACATTAGGATTCTCTTTTTAAGCTGTTCCTTCAAACACTAGTGCTTAGGAAATCTATTGGAGGCAGAAGCAGTCAAGGGTAGCCTAGGGTTAGGGTTAGGCTTAGGGTTAGGGTTAGGGTACGGCTTAGGGTACGGTTTCGGGGAGGGGTTCGGGTACGGCGTAGGGTATGGGTTAGGGTTAGGGTTAGGGCTCGGTTTAGGGTACGGGTTAGGATTAGGATACGTGTTAGGGTTAGGGTACGGTTTAGGGTTAGTGTACGCGTTAGGGTTAGGGTAGTTATTAAACCTATCCCACTCTCTAGATACCCCTTAGCACGTAAAGGAATATTATTTGGGGGTCCAGCCATGGAGAAGAGTTTAGACACTAGGATAAGATAAGGAACACACCCATTATAAAGAAATCACATTAGGATTCTCTTTTTAAGCTGTTCCTTCAAACACTAGTGCTTAGGAAATCTATTGGAGGCAGAAGCAGTCAAGGGTAGCCTAGGGTTAGGGTTAGGCGTAGGGTACGGCTTAGGGTACGGCTTAGGGTACGGTTCGGGGAGGGGTTCGTGTACGGCGTAGGGTATGGGTTAGGGTTAGGGTTAGGGTTAGTGTTAGGGTTAGGGCTCGGTTTAGGGTACGGGTTAGGATTAGGGTACGTGTTAGGGTTAGGGTAGGGGTTAGGGTTAGGGTACGCGTTAGGGTTAGGGTAGTTATTAAACCTATCCCACTCTCTAGATACCCCTTAGCACGTAAAGGAATATTATTTGGGGGTCCAGCCATGGAGAAGAGTTTAGACACTAGGATAAGATAAGGAACACACCCATTATAAAGAAATCACATTAGGATTCTCTTTTTAAGCTGTTCCTTCAAACACTAGTGCTTAGGAAATCTATTGGAGGCAGAAGCAGTCAAGGGTAGCCTAGGGTTAGGGTTAGGCTTAGGGTACGGCTTAGGGTACGGCTTAGGGTACGGTTCGGGGAGGGGTTCGGGTACGGCGTAGGGTATGGGTTAGGGTTAGGGTTAGGGTTAGTGTTAGGGTTAGGGCTCGGTTTAGGGTACGGGTTAGGATTAGGGTACGTGTTAGGGTTAGGGTAGGGGTTAGGGGTTAGGGTACGCGTTAGGGTTAGGGTAGTTATTAAACCTATCCCACTCTCTAGATACCCCTTAGCACGTAAAGGAATATTATTTGGGGGTCCAGCCATGGAGAAGAGTTTAGACACTAGGATAAGATAAGGAACACACCCATTATAAAGAAATCACATTAGGATTCTCTTTTTAAGCTGTTCCTTCAAACACTAGTGCTTAGGAAATCTATTGGAGGCAGAAGCAGTCAAGGGTAGCCTAGGGTTAGGGTTAGGCTTAGGGTACGGCTTAGGGTACGGGTTCGGGGAGGGGTTCGGGTACAGCGTAGGGTATGGGTTAGGGTTAGGGTTAGTGTTAGGGTTAGGGCTCGGTTTAGGGTACGGGTTAGGATTAGGGTACGTGTTAGGGTTAGGGTAGGGGTTAGGGTTAGGGTACGCGTTAGGGTTAGGGTAGTTATTAAACCTATCCCACTCTCTAGATACCCCTTAGCACGTAAAGGAATATTATTTGCGGGTCCAGCCATGGAGAAGAGTTTAGACACTAGGATAAAATAAGGAACACATACATTATAAAGAAATCACATTAGGATTCTCTTTTTAAGATGTTCCTTAAAACACTAGTGCTTAGGAAATCTATTGGAGGCAGAAGCAGTCAAGGGTAGCCTAGGGTTAGGGTTAGGCTTAGGGTTAGGGTTAGGGTACGGCTTAGGGTACGGTTTCGGGGAGGGGTTCGGGTACGGCGTAGGGTATGGGTTAGGGTTAGGGTTAGGGTTCGTGTTAGGGTTAGGGCTCGGTTTAGGGTACGGGTTAGGATTAGGGTACGTGTTAGGGTTAGGGTAGGGGTTAGGGTTAGGGTACGCGTTAGGGTTAGGGTAGTTATTAAACCTATCCCACTCTCTAGATACCCCTTAGCACGTAAAGGAATATTATTTGGGGGTCCAGCCACGGAGAAGAGTTTAGACACTAGGATAAGATAAGGAACACACCCATTATAAAGAAATCACATTAGGATTCTCTTTTTAAGCTGTTCCTTCAAACACTAGTGCTTAGGAAATCTATTGGAGGCAGAAGCAGTCAAGGGTAGCCTAGGGTTAGGGTTAGGCTTAGGGTTAGGCATAGGGTACGGCTTAGGGTACGGGTTCGGGGAGGGGTTCGGGTACGGCGTAGGGTATGGGTTAGGGTTAGGGTTAGGGTTAGTGTTAGGGTTAGGGCTCGGTTTAGGGTACGGGTTAGGATTAGGGTACGTGTTAGGGTTAGGGTAGGGGTTAGGGTTAGGGTACGCGTTAGGGTTAGGGTAGTTATTAAACCTATCCCACTCTCTAGATACCCCTTAGCACGTAAAGGAATATTATTTGGGGGTCCAGCCATGGAGAAGAGTTTAGACACTAGGATAAGATAAGGAACACACCCATTATAAAGAAATCACATTAGGATTCTCTTTTTAAGCTGTTCCTTCAAACACTAGTGCTTAGGAAATCTATTGGAGGCAGAAGCAGTCAAGGGTAGCCTAGGGTTAGGGTTAGGCTTAGGGTTAGGCTTAGGGTACGGCTTAGGGTACGGGTTCGGGGAGGGGTTCGGGTACGGCGTAGGGTATGGGTTAGGGTTAGGGTTAGGGTTAGTGTTAGGGTTAGGGCTCGGTTTAGAATACGGGTTAGGATTAGGGTACGTTTTAGGGTTAGGGTAGGGGTTAGGGTTAGGGTACGCGTTAGGGTTAGGGTAGTTATTAAACCTATCCCACTCTCTAGATACCCCTTAGCACGTAAAGGAATATTATTTGGGAGTCCAGCCATGGAGAAGAGTTTAGACACTAGGATAAGATAAGGAACACACCCATTATAAAGAAATCACATTAGGATTCTCTTTTTAAGCTGTTCCTTCAAACACTAGTGCTTAGGAAATCTATTGGAGGCAGAAGCAGTCAAGGGTAGCCTAGGGTTAGGGTTAGGCTTAGGGTTAGGGTTAGGGTACGGCTTAGGGTACGGTTCGGGGAGGGGTTCGGGTACGGCGTAGGGTATGGTTTAGGGTTAGGGTTAGGGTTAGTGTTAGGGTTAGGGCTCGGTTTAGGGTACGGGTTAGGATTAGGGTACGTGTTAGGGTTAGGGTAGGGGTTAGGGTTAGGGTACGCGTTAGGGTTAGGGTAGTTATTAAACCTATCCCACTCTCTAGATACCCCTTAGCACGTAAAGGAATATTATTTGGGGTCCAGCCATGGAGAAGAGTTTAGACACTAGGATAAGATAAGGAACACACCCATTATAAAGAAATCACATTAGGATTCTCTTTTTAAGCTGTTCCTTCAAACACTAGTGCTTAGGAAATCTATTGGAGGCAGAAGCAGTCAAGGGTAGCCTAGGGTTAGGGTTAGGCTTAGGGTACGGCTTAGGGTACGGGTTCGGGGAGGGGTTCGGGTACGGCGTAGGGTATGGGTTAGGGTTAGGGTTAGTGTTAGGGTTAGGGCTCGGTTTAGGGTACGGGTTAGGATTAGGGTACGTGTTAGGGTTAGGGTAGGGGTTAGGGTTAGGGTACGCGTTAGGGTTAGGGTAGTTATTAAACCTATCCCACTCTCTAGATACCCCTTAGCACGTAAAGGAATATTATTTGGGGGTCCAGCCATGGAGAAGAGTTTAGACACCAGGATAAGATAAGGAACACACCCATTATAAAGAAATCACATTAGGATTCTCTTTTTAAGCTGTTCCTTCAAACACTAGTGCTTAGGAAATCTATTGGAGGCAGAAGCAGTCAAGGGTAGCCTAGGGTTAGGGTTAGGCTTAGGGTTAGGCTTAGGGTACGGCTTAGGGTACGGGTTCGGGGAGGGGTTCGGGTACGGCGTAGGGTATGGGTTAGGGTTAGGGTTAGTGTTAGGGTTAGGGCTCGGTTTAGGGTACGGGTTAGGATTAGGGTACGTGTTAGGGTTAGGGTAGGGGTTAGGGTTAGGGAACGCGTTAGGGTTAGGGTAGTTATTAAACCTATCCCACTCTCTAGATACCCCTTAGCACGTAAAGGAATATTATTTGCGGGTCCAGCCATGGAGAAGAGTTTAGACACTAGGATAAAATAAGGAACACATACATTATAAAGAAATCACATTAGGATTCTCTTTTTAAGATGTTCCTTAAAACACTAGTGCTTAGGAAATCTATTGGAGGCAGAAGCAGTCAAGGGTAGCCTAGGGTTAGGGTTAGGCTTAGGGTTAGGGTTAGGGTACGGCTTAGGGTAGGGGTTCGGGGAGGTGCTCGGGTACGGCGTAGGGTATGGGTTAGGGTTAGGGTTAGGGTTCGTGTTAGGGTTAGGGCTCGGTTTAGGGTACGGGTTAGGATTAGGGTAA
>NW_026778157.1:0-21636 GCF_028023285.1 Balaenoptera ricei | reverse complement strand
CCCCCAAAGGCACTGAGCATGACAAAGTTTTGGAGAGAAGCAAGGTCACACTGAGATAGTGTGAGCCACTGGACTACCAGGTCCAAACCCATTCTTTAACTTGCCACTTGCAAGTATTAATTTATTTCTACCCTTACAATAAATACTAACATATTTTACTTCAGTAAGTGTGTCCAGTCGTTGGGAAAAGAAAAATTCGTAGTTGATACATCTGAATCAATAATCCCTGATCCTTCCTCAGGTGTCCTCACTGGGTAGGCGTGGCTGGGGGAGATGAAGATTCTGGGTGGGACCAGATATTAGTGGAGCTGCCAAACAGCTCTGCCCCTGTTCCTTCCCTGTCCCGGGAGAGGGAAACCCTGGAACAGTGATAGGATAACCAGTATGGGGAAGAGGTTCCTCAGTGATTAATTGGTCTTTTTGTATTTTCCTTAATTTAGTGTTCATTTTGGTAATGTGTTTTTACAAAGAAATCACCCGTTTCTTCTAGATTTCCAGTTTGTTACAGTAGGTTTCTCTTATTTGACGTTTAATTTTTCCTGTCTAATTTTCTACAGAATCATGACAAATAATGAACAAATATTGATACTCTATTATTAACCGAAGTCCCTATTCATGTTCCCTTTGTTATACCTTTCCTTGTTCCAGGATCTCAAAGGACATGGGGTCATCATATCTATTTAGTCTCTTCTGGGCTTTGACAGTTGCTCAGACTCTCCTTGTTTCCATGACCTTGACAGTGTGGAGGAGGACTGGTCAGGTATTTTATAGACTGCCGGGCACTGGGGTTTGCTTGGTGTTTTTGTTGTGGTTAGACTTGGCTTTGAAAAAGCAGATCACAGAGGTGAAGTGCTTCCTCTTCACTGTATGTCAAGAGGACAGGCTCTCAAGGGAACTTGTCATTTATATTCTCAACTTTGGTCACCTAGCTGAGGTAGTGTTTGTCAAGTGTTCCCACAGTGAAGTTAATTTTTTCCCATGTCCATCCTGTGTGTCTTATTTAGGAGGAAGTCATAATGCAGAACCCACACTTGAGGAGAGAGGGGTTAGCTTCACATCCTTGATGGACAGATGAGTGGCTATATACATTGTTTAGAAGCTTTCTGCATAGGAGATTTCTATTTAACACCGTTCATCAAAAACTATGTAATTTATTTTTACCAGTTTGGGCACGTGAATAATTATTGTAAACTTTTGGTTGTAATCCAGCGCTACATTATAAGACTGCTTAGTTAATTCTTGCTTTGGCTGCTGAGAGCTTTTTCCATTTGCTCCTGTTTTCATTTTACATAATTTCTCTTTTGTGGGTTTATAAAATTTTTGGTACTTCTTTATTTTCTCATATTTTAAGATTATCCTGCTTCATATATTTACTGTCTCAGTCCTAGCATCAGCCCTTTCTTCAAAGAGCCCTTGTTCCTTTTATTAGAGAATGGTATTAAAAACGTACATGTGGGAGCTAAATATGCTCAGCTGACAGTGCATGGAAATATATGCATGTGTCCCAGCCTATGCATACACACATAATTATAAAGATTTCCATGTGGAACTATGTGCAGGCTAAAGATAGTTTATACTGATATCTCCAACCGGATCTGTTATGACATGGATATTGTAACCTTCTCCCTTTGTTTGACTGTAACATCCCACTCCAGTGGTAAGAAACCTGGCTTCCACCATTTGTCATTTATTAAATTCAGTGCATGTTCCATTCAATTACTGATATAGTAGTTTCAGTAGTATTAGCTACTACCCCTCATGGAAAGAACATAGAGTCCACTGTGTATGTATGACACATTTTGTCCTTGGCCTACAGATTCTGTACATTTCCAAAGTTAACTTAGGTCAACCCATTTGTCCCACTACCAACAGTGAGTTTTTTTCATACATTTCTGAATCAGATTCTTTGTTACATTCTGTATTCCAGTCTTTGACACTCCCATATCCTAAGCAGCTAAGTTTGAATAGATTGTAATTTACTTGTTGGGTTGTAAAAATCTGTGGGTATAGACAAATGCATAGTGACAGGTATTCACCACTGAAGTATCATATGGACTATTTCAACCACATATTCTATACATTGTTTACCATGTCAGTTTTGCCTTTTCTAGAATGTCATATAAATGAGGCCATACAGTGTGTAGCACTTCAGACTGGATTCTTTCACTTAGCAATGTAAGTTAGATGTATCTATTTTTTTTTGCACGGGTTGATGGTCCATTCCTTTATATCTCTGAATACTATTGCATTGCATGTATATTAGAGGAAAAATAATTTTCCCTCTACCCTTCTATGTTCTTTATTGAGATCTCCCTTGTAATGAAAAAGAGAGGAACTAGAGAAAACAATCAGAAGTTTAATATATACCATGCATATTTCCTGTATACTTGAAAGATACCCAGGAAAACTGAGTCACTCCCTGAATTGGCCCAAGCCATTATCTTAAATGCTATCTTCTGCTGAGAACAAAAGAAAGATGTTAGGGAATGGAGGAAGCCATTTAAAGGAGGTTATTAGGCAAAGCACAGTAAACAAGGGTATGGTTGTTACACAGATTTACATCCAGGCCTATTTCATTGACAAGGTTTTTTTATAAAAAACATTTATTTATTTGGCTGTGCCAGGTCTTAGTTGCGGCCTGTGGAATCTTTAGTTGCGGCATGTGGGCTCTTAGTTGCAGCATGCGGGATCTAGTTCCATGACCAGGAGTTGAACCCTGGTCCCCTGCATTGGGAGCATGGAGCCTTAGCCACTGGACCAGCAGGGAAGTCCCAACAAGCTTTTCTTGATATTTAGTCATCATTCAATTCCTGGTCCAGAGAGGGACAAACCCTTACACATGGAGATATCCTTAATAAATGTAAATTTACCTCATAAAAGGGCATTTTCTACTTGGCTTTGAAAGATTCTCCTGGGTCTGCTGTTTCTTATTAATCAGTCCAAAATAATCCTTTTGTCAAATGGGCATATTTTGGGGTGGTGTATTCTGCTCTCCTTGACATGTATGTGCCCTAATTTGCTTATAAATTCACCTACAGAAGGACATCCTGATATCTTTAAGTTTTTAGCCATTATGAATAGAGCTGCTGTGCATTACTTGATGCTAGTTTGGGTTTGAACACAGTTTTTCAAAGCAGTTGTCTAAATACAAGAGGTACACTTCTTGGATCCTAAGGTGAGACTTTTTAGATTTGGAAAAAATTGCCAAACTGTCTTCCAAAGTTGGTTGTACATGCATTCCACCAGCATCTTGAGTATATTCTTGTATGCTTATTTACTGCCTGTTTATCTTCTTGGGCCAGGTGTGTGTTTCAATCTTTACCAAATTTTAATGGCGTTGGCATAATTTGAGTACAAATCCTTTATCAGATATGTGCTTTGGAAATAGTTTCTTGCAGTTTGTGGTTTGTCTTCCGGTTTTCTGAATAAGGTCACCAGACCCAAAGTCATGTAGATTATCTTTTTTTTCTAGGATTTTTTATAGTTTGGTAATTTAAATTTGTCTATGGGCAATTTTGAGTGAATTTTGGTTTAAGTTGTAAAGTTTGTGTCTAAATTCATTTCATTACATATGGTTTGTAATTAATTGCTCCTTAACCATCTTTTGAGAAGATACAGTGGGATACTTGGCTCCATTTCAGTTTGGATTTCCAAACTTAGTATATACAGCAGAACTGCCTTCCGGATGAGGCCTCTGGGTTTGTGAGTGCGGCACTCCCGGCACTTCTCTGACGTCCCACAGGGGGCGCCGAACCCACCTGTCTGACCCTGGGGGCACAGGTGCACCCTGCCCACAGACTTTGCTCTGTGACAAGCAGACAGGAGCTTTGTCTCCTGTCAGGGCTTAGGCTTCTGGACCATGAGGCATTGTCCACACTGACAGCAGCTGGGTTTTCTCAGGAACCACTGGTGAGGAGACTCCACAAGAGGAAAAAACGAGCAAGTGTGGAGAATCTTCCTGTGCAGCTGACTGCTGGGTGGGTGGGGTGCTTCTTCAGAGGACTCAAGAGAGAAAGGGTTTAATGTGGAATACTGTGCACTTTTAGTTAGTTTTATGTGCAGTGTAGATGGTGACCAGTGTCGTTCTTTGGGGTCTGATGTCTAGTTTTCCTGGCACTGTTTGTTGATGGCTTTGGATAGAATAAACATTTTAATAATTGTAATTTTTCTGATGCATGAGCATGGAATATTGTTTTCTATTCTGTCTTCAATTACTTTATCAGTGATTTATAGTTTTCTGAGTATAGGTCTTTCATGCCCTTGGTTAAATTTATTCCTAAATAGTTTGTTCTTTTTGATGGAATTGTAAATGGGATTGTTTTCTTAATTTTTCTTGTTGGTGTTCATTATTAGTGTATAGAAACAAAACTGATTTGTGTATATTGATTCCATATTTTGCAACTTTACTGAATTTATTTTTTAACATATTTTTTGAAGTAATGTGAAAAATTGCAATACTAAAATCTCACAGTTTCTACTGCACCCCAGGTAATCCACAGGACCCAAGACATGGTAGCTACTAATATACTCTTCCCACGGTGCCTCTTAATACCATGTGGACTCCTACAAGGGAAATAAGTATCACAACTTTGGTTGAACTTGGTCTGGGTAAGTCTTGGCCTCTATAACAAAATTTGATGTCTGTCTTGTCTGATTTTCTGGCATGATGCTGACACGTTGTCTAGAAAAGTAATTTACTTACCAGTAATTTAAAATGTACAGAAAAGTTTCAGTAATGGCCAAAAGTACTCACATTTGCCACCTCAAGCAAAATGCTCAGTGTGTTTTGCCCAAGGAACCAGCACATAACCCCTAAATGAGGAAATCCTGATGTCTACATTATAATTTAATACTCAGCCCCACTTCAACTTTCACCTGCTGTCCCAACTGTATGAAAATGTCTTTTTCCATCCTGATCCAGTTTTCTTTTTCTGGAACCATTACTGAGTTTCCCCCTCATTTGGACAGCCTTGATGGATTTGAAGCAGACAAGATGAGCATGGGATCTAGGTTGCCTTTTCGGTATGGCTTTTTTTCACTAAGAATGTTTTTAATGTTCATTTTTGTAACAAATATCAGCACTACACTTTTTTTCATTGTCGTTAAAAATACAAAACATGACTTTAACATTTAATTCTTTTCACGTATACAGTTTTGTGGTATTAACTACCTTCATATAGTTGCACAAACAAGTTAACTAACATGTGTACCTCCTGTGTGCATGGGAGATACCCAGGAAATTGAGTAACACCCTGAAACGGCTCAAGACATCACCTTAAATACCGTCTTCATCTAAAAGGAAAAAACGGAAGGCTATAGTTGTTTCTGTCTACACTCATTTGATTGTATACGGTTTCCAATTGATGTTGTATAAATAGTTGTGGAGAAGTCATGGGATAGTTGGCTTCATTGCAGTTTGAATTTCCAAATTTAGAGCATTCTGCAGGCTTGATACAAGGTTTACAAACTTCATATTGGATCAGGACATCCCATGGTGTAACTGGTATTAATGGTTTGTTCAACAATTAAAGTTCTGTGTGACATGAATTCATCCTGGAGTAATCCAGGATAGTTTCTGTTATACATTTTTCCCAGGATGAAAGGAAAAGAGAAATAAGGCCTAATTTATAACTGCCTTCAAACTAATTGATACTGAAGTATAGTTGACTTACAATATTCTGTTAATTTCTGCTTTACAGCAAAGTGATTCATAAATATATATACATACATATACACATATTTTTCATATTTTAATACTTTTATACATAATTTTTACATACTTTAATACATACTTTTTAAACTGTTCCTTAAAACACTAGTGCTTAGGAAATCTATTGGAGGCAGAAGCAGTCAAGGGTAGCTTAGGGTTAGGGTTATTGTTAGGGCACGGGTTCGGGTACGGGTTTGGGTACGGCATAGGGCATGGGTTAGGGTTAGGGTTAGATTTAGGGTTAGGGCTCGGTTTAGGGTATGGGTTAGGATTAGGGTACATGTTAGGGTTAGGGTAGGGGTTAGGGTTAGGGAATATATTAAACCTATCCCACTCTCTAGATACCACTTAGCACGTAAAGGAATATTATTTGGGGTCCAGTCATGGAGAAGAGTTTAGACACTAGAATAACATCAGAAACACACTCATTATAAAGAAATCACATTAGGATTCTCTTTTTAAGCTGTTCCTTAAAACACTAGTGCTTAGGAAATCTATTGGAAACAGAAGCAGTCAAGTGTAGCTAAGGGTTAGGGTTAGGGTTAGGGTACGGCTTAGGGAACGGGTTCAGGTACCGCGTAGGGTATGGGTTAGGGTTAGCGTTAGGGTTAGTTTTAGGGTTACGGCTCGTTTTAGGGTAAGGGTAGGGGTTAGGGTTAGGGTACACGTTAGGGTTAGGGTAGTTATTAAACCTATCTCACTCTCTAGATACCACTTAGCACGTAAAGGAATATTATTTGGGGTCCAGCCATGGAGAAGAGTTTAGACACTAGGATAAGGTAAGGAACACACCCATTATAAAGAAATCACATTAGGATTCTCTTTTTAACCTGTTCCTTAAAACACTAGTGCTTAGGAAATCTATTGGAGGCAGAAGCATTCAAGGGTAGCTTAGGGTTGGAGTTAGGGTTAGGGTTAGAGTTAGGGTACGGCTTAGGGTATGGGTTCAGGTACCATGTAGGGTATGGGTTAGGGTTAGGGTTAGGGTTAGTTTTAGGGTTACGGCTCGGATTAGGGTACGGGTTAGGATTAGGGTACATGTTAGGGTATGGGTAGGGGTTAGGGTTAGGGTACGCATTAGGTTTAGGCTATTTATTAAACCTATCCCACACTCTAGATACCAATTAGCACGTAAAGGAATACTGTTTGGGGTCCGGCCATGGAAAAGAGTTTTGACACTAGAATAAGATCAGGAACAAACCCATTATAAAGAAATCACATTAGGATTATCTTTTTAACCTGTTCCTTAAAACAGTACTGCTGACAGTTACAGAAAGATAGAGAAGATGAAAAGGCAGAGGGCTATGTACCAGATGAAGGAACAAGAAGAAACCCCAGAAAAACAAGTAAATGAAGTGGAGATAGGCAACCTTCCAGAAAAAGAATTCAGAATAATGATAGTGAAGATGATCCAGGACCTCGGAATAAGAATGGAGGCAAAGATTGAGAAGATGCAAGAAATGATTAACAAAGACCTAGAAGAATTAAAGAACAAACAAACAGAGATGACCAATACAATAACTGAAATGAAAACTACACTAGAAGGAATCAATAGCAGAATAACTGAGGCAGAAGAACGGATAAGTGACCTGGAAGACAGAATGGTGGAATTCACTGCTGCGGAACAGACTAAAGAAAAAAGAATGAAAAGAAATGAAGACAGCCTAAGAGACCTCTGGGACAATATTAAACGCAACAACATTCGCATTATAGGGGTCCCAGAAGGAGAAGAGAGAGAGAAAGGACCAAAGAAAATATTTGAAGAGATTATAGTCGAAAACTTCCCTAACATGGTAAAGGAAATAGCCACCCAAGTCCAGGAAGCACAGAGAGTCCCATACAGAATAAACACAAGGAGAAACACGCCGAGACACATAGTAATCAAAGTGGAAAAAATTAAAGACAAAGAAAAATTATTGAAAGCAGCAAGGGAAAAACGACAAATAACATACAAGGGAACTCCCATAAGGTTAACAGCTGATTTCTCAGTAGAAACTCTGCAAGCCAGAAGGGAGTGGCATGATATACTTAAAGTGATGAAAGGGAAGAATCTACAACCAAGATTACTCTACCCGGCAAGGATCTCATTTAGATTTGATGGAGAAATCAAAAGCTTTACAGACAAGCAAAAGCTAAGAGAATTCAGCACCACCAAGCCAGCTCTACAAAAAATGTTAAGGAACTTCTCTAAGTGGGAAACACAAGAGAAGAAAAGGACCTACAAAAACAAACCCAAAACAATTAAGAAAATGATCATAGGAACATACATATCGATAATTACCTTAAACGTGAATGGATTAAATGCCCCAACCAAAAGACATAGACTGGCTGAATGGATACAAAAACAAGACCCATATATATGCTGTCTACAAGAGACCCACTTTAGACCTAGGGACACATACAGACTGAAAGTGAGGGGATGGAAAAAGATATTCCATGCAAATGGAAATCAAAAGAAAGCTGGAGTAGCTATACTCATATCAGATAAAATAGACTTTAAAATAAAGAATGTTACAAGAGACAAGGAAGGACACTACATAATGATCCAGGGATCAATCCAAGAAGAAGATATAACAATTATAAATATATATGCACCCAACATAGGAGCACCTCAATACATAAGGCAACTGCTAACAGCTATAAAAGAGGAAATCGACAGTAACACAATAATAGTGGGGGACTTTAACACCTCACTTACACCAATGGACAGATCATCCAAAATGAAAATAAATAAAGAAACAGAAGCTTTAAATGACACAATAGACCAGATAGATTTAATTGATATATATAGGACATTCCATCCAAAAACAGCAGATTACACGTTCTTCTCAAGTGCGCACGGAACATTCTCCAGGATAGATCACATCTTGGGTCACAAATCAAGCCTCAGTAAATTTAAGAAAATTGAAATCATATCAAGCATCTTTTCTGACCACAACGCTATGAGATTAGAAATGAATTACAGGGAAAAAAACGTAAAAAGGAGAAACACATGGAGGCTAAACAATACGTTACTAAATAACCAAGAGATCACTGAAGAAATCAAAGAGGAAATAAAAAAATACCTAGAGACAAATGACAATGAAAACACGACAACCCAAAACCTATGGGATGCAGCAAAAGCGGTTCTAACACGGAAGTTTATAGCTATACAAGCCTACCTAAAGAAACAAGAAAAATCTCAAGTAAACAATCTAACCTTACACCTAAAGAAACTAGAGAAAGAAGAACAAACAAAACCCAAAGTTAGCAGAAGGAAAGAAATCATAAAGATCAGAGCAGAAATAAATGAAATAGAAACAAAGAAAACAATAGCAAAGATCAATAAAACTAAAAGTTGGTTCTTTGAGAAGATAAACAAAATTGATAAGCCATTAGCCAGACTCATCAAGAAAAAGAGGGAGAGGACTCAAATCAATAAAATCAGAAATGTAAAAGGAGAAGTTACAACAGACACCGCAGAAATACAAAGCATCCTAAGAGACTACTACAAGCAACTTTATGCCAGTAAAATGGACAACCTGGAAGAAATGGACAAATTCTTAGAAAGGTATAACCTTCCAAGGCTGAATCAGGAAGAAACAGAAAATATGAACAGACCAATCACAAGTAATGAAATTGAAACTGTGATTAAAAATCTTCCAACAAACAAAAGTCCAGGACCAGATGGCTTCACAGGTGAATTCTATCAAATATTTAGAGAAGAGCTAACACCCATCCTTCTCAAACTCTTCCAAAAAATTGCAGAGGAAGGAACACTCCCAAACTCATTCTATGAGGCCACCATCACCCTGATACCAAAACCAGACAAAGACACTACAAAAAAAGAAAATTACAGACCAATATCACTGATGAATATAGATGCAAAAATCCTCAACAAAATACTAGCAAACAGAATCCAACAACACATTAAAAGGATCATACACCACGATCAAGTGGGATTTATCCCAGGGATGCAAGGATTCTTCAATATACGCAAATCAATCAATGTGATACACCATATTAACAAATTGAAGAATAAAAACCATATGATCATCTCAATAGATGCAGAAAAAGCTTTTGACAAAATTCAACACCCATTTCTGATAAAAACTCTCCAGAAAGTGGGCATAGAGGGAACCTACCTCAACATAATAAAGGCCATATATGACAAACCCACAGCAAACATCATTCTCAATGGTGAAAAACTGAAAGCATTTCCTCTAAGATCGGGAACGAGACAAGGATGTCCACTCTCACCACTATTATTCAACATAGTTCTGGAAGTCCTAGCTACGGCAATCAGAGAAGAAAAAGAAATAAAAGGAATACAAATTGGAAAAGAAGAAGTAAAACTGTCACTGTTTGCGGATGACATGATACTATACATAGAGAATCCTAAAACTGCCACCAGAAAACTGCTAGAGCTAATTAATGAATATGGTAAAGTTGCAGGATACAAAATTAATGCACAGAAATCTCTTGCATTCCTATACACTAATGATGAAAAATCTGAAAGAGAAATTATGGAAACACTCCCATTTACCATTGCAACAAAAAGAATAAAATACCTAGGAATAAACCTACCTAGGGAGACGAAAGACCTGTATGCAGAACACTATAAGACACTGATGAAAGAAATTAAAGATGATACCAACAGATGGAGAGATATACCATGTTCTTGGATTGGAAGAATCAACATTGTGAAAATGAGTATACTACCCAAAGCAATCTACAGATTCAATGCAATCCCTATCAAATTACCAATGGCATTTTTTACGGAGCTAGAACAAATCATCTTAAAATTTGTATGGAGACACAAAAGACCCCGAATAGCCAAAGCAGTCTTGAGGCAAAAAAATGGAGCTGGAGGAATCAGACTCCCTGACTTCAGACTATACTACAAAGCTACAGTAATCAAGACAATATGGTACTGGCACAAAAACAGAAACATAGATCAATGGAACAAGACAGAAAGCCCAGAGATTAACCCACGCACCTATGGTCAACTAATCTATGACAAAGGAGGCAAAGATATACAATGGAGAAAAGACAGTCTCTTCAATAATTGGTGCTGGGAAAACTGGACAGCTACATGTAAGAGAATGAAATTAGAATACTCCCTAACACCATACACAAAAATAAACTCAAAATGGATTAGAGACCTAAATATAAGACTGGACACTATAAAACTCTTAGAGGAAAACATAGGAAGAACACTTTTTGACATAAATCACAAAAAGATCTTTTTTGATCCACCTCCTAGAGTAATGGAAATAAAAACAAAAATAAACAAGTGGGACTTAATGAAACTTCAAAGCTTTTGCACAGCAAAGGAAACCATAAACAAGACGAAAAGACAACCCTCAGAATGGGAGAAAATATTTGCAAATGAATCAACGGACAAAGGATTAATCTCCAAAATATATAAACAGCTCATTCAGCTCAATATCAAAGAAACAAACACCCCAATCCAACAATGGGCAGAAGACCTAAATAGACATTTCTCCAAAGAAGACATACAGACGGCCACGAAGCACATGAAAAGATGCTCAACATCACTAATTATTAGAGAAATGCAAATCAAAACTACAATGAGGTATCACCTCACTCCTGTTAGAATGGGCATCATCAGAGAATCTACAAACAACAAATGCTGGAGAGGGTGTGGAGAAAAGGGAACCCTCTTGCACTGTTGGTGGGAATGTAAATTGATACAGCCACTATGGAGAACAATATGGAGGTTCCTTAAAAAACTAAAAATAGAATTACCATATGACCCAGCAATCCCACTACTGGGCATATACCCAGAGAAAACCGTAATTCAAAAAGACACATGCACCCGAATGTTCATTGCAGCACTATTTACAATAGCCAGGTCATGGAAGCAAACTAAATGCCCATCAACAGACGAATGGATAAAGAAGTTGTGGTACATATATACAATGGAATATTACGCAGCAATAAAAAGGAACGAAATTGAGTCATTTGTTGAGACGTGGATGGATCTAGAGACTGTCAAACAGAGTGAAGTAAGTCAGAAAGAGAAAAACAAATATCGTATATTAATGCATGTATGTGGAACCTAGAAAAATGGTACAGATGAGCCAGTTTGCAGGGCAGAAGTAGAGACACAGATGTAGAGAATGGACATATGGACACCAAGGGGGGAAAACTGCGGTGAGGTGGGGATGGTGGTGTGCTAAATTGGGCGATTGGGATTGACATGTATACAATGATGTGTATAAAACTGATGCCTAATAAGAACCTGCAGTATAAAAAAACAAACAAAACAACTAATACTAAACTTTCATTGGGTTATTTGTATGGAAATATATTAATATAAATGTTTCAGACATTACATGAAATTTCTAAAAATCTTATATTTGTATTTGTATGGAAATATGTATGGAAATATGTTAATATAAATGTTTCAGATATTACATGAAAAAAAAACAATACTGCTAAGGAAATCTATTGGAGGCAGAAGCAGTCAAGGGTAGCTTAGTGTTAGGGTTAGGGTAAGGCTTAGGCTTAGGGTACGGCTTAGGGTACGGGTTCGGGTACGTCCTAGGGTATGGGTTAGGTTTAGGGTTAGTTTTAGGGTTAGGGCTCGGTTTAGGGTATGGATTAGGATTAGGGTAACTGTTAGGGTTAGCGTAGGGGTTAGGATTAGGGTATTTTTTAAACCTCTCCTACTCTCTAGATACCACTTAGCACGTAAAGGAATATTATTTGGTTCCAGCCATGGAGAAGAGTTTAGACACTAGGATAAGATAAGGAACACACCCATTATAAAGAAATCACATTAGGATTCTCTTTTTAAGCTGTTCCTTAAAACACTAGTGCTTACGAAATCTACTGGAAGCAGAAGCAGTCAAGGGTAACTTAGGGTTAGGGTTAGGGTATGGCTTATGGTATGGGTTCGGGTACCGTGTAGGGTATGGGTTAGCGTTAGGGTTAGTTTTAGGGTTAGGGCTCGGTTTAGGGAACGGGTGAGGATTAGGTTACGATTTAGGATACGGGTAGGGGATAGGGTTAGGGTACGTGTTAGGTTTAGGGTATTTAATTAACCTATCCCACTCTCTAGATACCACTTAGCACGTAAAGGAATATTATTTGGGGTCTACCCATGGAGAAGCGTTTAGACACTAGGAAAAGATAAGGAACACACCCATTATAAAGAAATCACATTAGGATTCTCTTTTTAACCTGTTCCTTAAAACACTAGTTCTTAGTAAATCTATTGGAGACAGAAACAGTCAAGGGTAGTTAGGGTAAGGGTTAGGCTTAGGGTTAGGGTTAGTGTACGGGTTCGGGTTCGGGTTCGGGTACCACGTTGGGTATGGGTTAGGTTTAGAGTTAGGGTTAGTTTTAGGGTTAGGGCTCGGTTTAGGGTACGGGTTAGGTTTTGGGTTAGGGTACGGGTTCGGGTACGGGTTGGGTTATGGGTTCTGGTACGGCAGAGGGTATGGGTTAGGTTTAGGGTTAGGGTAAGTTTTAGGGTTAAGGCTCGGGTTAGGGTACGGGTTAGGATTAGGGTACATATTAGGGTTAGGGTAGGGGTTAGGTTTAGGGTAATTATTAAACCTATCCCACTCTGTAGATACCACTTACCACGTAAAGGAATATTATTTGGGTTCCAGCCATGGAGAAGAGTTTAGACAGTAGGATAAGACAAAGAACACACCCATTATAAGGAAATCACATTAGGATTCTCTTTTTAACCTGTTACTTAAACACTAGTGCTAAGAAATCTAATGGAGACAGAAGCAGTCAAGGGTAGATTAGGGTTAGGTTTACGGTTAGGGTTAGTGTTAGGGTACGGCTTAGGGTACAGTTTCGGGTATGGGTTCGGGTACGGCATAGGGCATGGGTTAGGGTTAGGGTTAGCGTTAGTTTTAGGGTTAAGGCTCGGTTTAGGGTACGGGTTAGGATTAGGGTACGTGTTAGTGTTAGGGTAGGGGTTATGGTTAGGGTACGCATTAGGGTTAGGGTATTTATTAAACCTATCCAACTCTCTAGATATCACTTAGCACAGAAAGGGATATTATTTGGCATCCCGCCATGGAGAAGAGTTTAGACACTAGGATAAGATAAGGAACATATCAATTATAAAGAAATCACATTAAGATTCTCTTTTTAAGCTGTTCCTTAAAACACCAGTGCTTAGGAAATCTATTGGAGGCAGAAGCAGTCAAGGGTAGCTTAGGGTTAGGGTTAGGGTGCGGCTAAGGGTACGGGTTTGGGTACGGGTTCGGGTACCGTGTAGGGTATGTGTTGGGGTTAGGGTTAGGGTTAGTTTTAGGGTGAGGGCTCTGTTTAGGGTACGGGTTAGTATTAGGGTATGTCTTAGTGTTAGGGTATGGGTTAGAGTTAGGGTACATGTTAGGTTTAGGGTATTTATTGAACCTATCCCACTCTCTAGATACCACTTACCTCGTAAAGGAATATTATTTGGGTTCCAGCCATGAAGAAGAGCTTAGACACTAGGATAAGTTAAGGAACACACCCATTTTAAAGAAATCACATTAGGATTCTCTTTTTAAGCTTTTCCTTAAAACACTAGTGCTTAGGAAATCTATTGGAGGCAGAAGCAGTCAAGAGTAGCTTAGGGTTAGTTTTATGGTTAGGGTTAGAGTGAGTGTACGGCTTAGGGTACGGTATCGGGTACGGGTTTGGGTATGGCGCAGGGTATGTTTTAGGGTTAGGGTTATGGATAGTTTTAGGGTTAGGCCTCGGTTTAGGTTACGGGTTAGGATTAGGGTACGTGTTAGGGTTAGGGTAGGGTTTAGGGTTAGGCTTAGGGTATGGCTTAGGGTACGGATTCGGGTATGGGTTCTGTTACAGCGGAGGGTATGTGTTAGGTTTAGGGTTAGTTGTAGGGTTAAGGTTCGGTTTAGGGCACGGGTTAGGATTAGGGTACGTATTAGGGTTAGGGTAGTGGTTAGGGTTCGGCTACGCGTTAGGCTTAGGGTATTTATTAAGCCTATCCCAATCTCTAGATACCACTTTGCATGTAAAGGAATATTATTTGGGGTCCAGCCATGGAGTAGTGTTTAGACACTATGATAAGATAAGGAACACACCCATTATAAAGAAATCACAATAGGATTCTCTTTTTAAGCTGTTCCTTAAAACACTAGTGCTTAGGAAATCTATTGGAGGCAGAAGCAGTCAAGGGTAGCCTAGGGTTAGGGTTAGGCTTAGGGTATGGCTTAGCGAATGGGTTCGGGGAGGGGTTCCGGTACGGCGAAGCGTATGGGTTAGGGTTAGTGTTAGGGTTAGGCCTCGGTTTAGGGTATGGGTTAGGATTAGGGTACGTGTTAGGGTTAGGGTAGGGGTTAGGGTTAGGGTACGTGTTAGGGTTAGGGTAGTTATTAAACCTATCCCACTCTCTAGATACCCCTTAGCATGTAAAGTAATATTATTTGTGGTTCCAGCCATGGAGAAGAGTTTAGACACTAGGATAAGATAAGGAACACAGCCATTATAAAGAAATCACAATAGGATTCTCTTTTTAAGCTGTTCCTTAAAACACTAGTTCTTAGGAAATCTATTGGAGGCAGAAGCAGTCAAGGGTAGCCTAGGGTTAGGGTTAGGCTTAGGGTTAGGGTTAGGGTACGGCTTAGGTTACGGGTTCGGGGAGGGGTTCGGGTACGGCGTAGGGTATGGGTTAGGGTTAGGTTTAGGGTTAGTGTTAGGGTTAGGGCTCGGTTTAGGGTAAGGCTAGGATTAGGGTACGTGTTAGGGTTAGGGTCGGGTTAGGGTTAGGGTACGCGTTAGGGTTAGGGTAGTTATTAAACCTATCCCACTCTCTAGATACCCCTTAGCACGTAAAGGGATATTATTTAGGGATCCAGCCATGGAGAAGAGTTTAGACACTGGGATACGATAAGGAACACACCCATTAAAAAGAAATCACCTTAGGATTCTCTTTTTCAGCTGTTCCCTAAAACACTAGTGCTTAGGAAATCTATTGGAGGCAGAAGCAGTCAAGGGTAGCCTAGGGTTAGGGTTAGGCTTAGGGTTAGGCTTAGGGTACGGCTTAGGGTATGGGTTCGGGGAGGGGTTCGGGTACGGCGTAGGGTATGGGTTAGGGTTAGGGTTAGTGTTAGGGTTAGGGCTCGGTTTAGAGTACGGGTTAGGATTAGGGTACGTGTTCGGGTTAGGGTAGGGGTTAGGGTTACGTTACGTGTTAGGGTTAGGGTAATTATTAAACCTATCCCACTCTCTAGATACCCCTTAGCACGTAAAGGAATATTATTTGGGGGTCCAGCCATGGAGAAGAGTTTAGACAATAGGATAAGATAAGGAACACACCCATTATAAAGAAATCCCATTAGGATTCTCTTTTTAAGCTGTTCTTTAAAACACTAGTGCTTCGGAAATCTATTGGAGGCAGAAGCAGTCAAGGGTAGCCTAGGGTTAGGGTTAGGCTTAGGGTACGGCGTAGGGTACGGGTTCGGGGAGGGTTTCGGGTACGGCGTAGGGTATGGGTTAGGGTTAGGGTTAGGGTTAGTGTTAGGGTTAGGGCTCAGTTTAGGGTACGGGTTAGGATTAGGGTACGTGTTAGGGTTAGGGTAGGGGTTAGGGTTAGGGTACGCGTTAGGGTTAGGGTAGTTTTTAAACCTATCCCACTCTCTAGATACCCCTTAGCACGTAAAGGAATATTATTTGGGGGTCCAGCCATAGAGAAGAGTTTAGACACTAGGATAAGATAAGGAACACACCCATTATAAAGAAATCACATTAGGATTCTCTTTTTCAGCTGTTCCCTAAAACACTAGTGCTTAGGAAATCTATTGGAGGCAGAAGCAGTCAAGGGTAGCCTAGGGTTAGGGTTAGGCTTAGGGTTAGGCTTAGGGTAAGGCTTAGGATACGGGTTCGGGGAGGGGTTCAGGTACAGCGTAGGGTATGGGTTAGGGTTAGGGTTAGTGTTAGGGTTAGGGTTCGGTTTAGCGTACGGGTTAGGTTTAGGGTACGTGTTAGGGTTAGGGTAGGGGTTAGGGTTAGGGTAGTTATTAAACCTATCCCACTCTCTAGATACCCCTTAGCACGTAAAGGAATATTATTTGGGGGTCCAGCCATGGAGAAGAGTTTAGACACTAGGATAAGATAAGGAACACACCCATTATAAAGAAATCACATTAGGATTCTCTTTTTAAGCTGGTCCTTAAAACACTAGTGCTTAGGAAATCTATTGGAGGCGGAAGCAATCAAGGGTAGCCTAGGGTTAGGGTTGGGCTTAGGTTTAGGCTTAGGGTACGGCTTAGGTTACGGGTTCGGATAGAGTTTCGGGTACGGCGTAGGGTATGGTTTAGGGTTAGGGTTAGGGTTAGTGTTAGGGTTGGGCTCGGTTTAGGGTACGGTTTAGGATTAGGGTACGTGTTAGGGTTAGGGTAGGGGTTAGGGTTAGGGTACGCGTTAGGGTTAGGGTAGTTATTAAACCTATCCCACTCTCTAGATACCCCTTAGCATGTAAAGTAATATTATTTGGGGTTCCAGCCTTTGAGAAGAGTTTAGACACTAGGATAAGATAAGGAAAACACCCATTATAAAGAAATCACAATACGATTCTCTTTTTAAGCTGTTCCTTAAAACACTAGGGCTTAGGAAATCTATTGGAGGCAGAAGCAGTCAAGGGTAGCCTAGGGTTAGGGTTAGTCTTAGGGTTAGGGTTAGGGTACGGCTTAGGGTACGGGTTCGGGGAGGGATTTGGGTACGGCGTAGGGTATGGGTTAGGGTTAGGTTTAGGGTTTGTGTTAGGGTTAGGGCTCGGTTTAGGGTACGGGTTAGGATTAGGGTACGTGTTAGTGTTAGGGTAGGGGTTAGGGTTAAGGTACGCGTTAGGATTAGGGTAGTTATTAAACCTATCCCACTCTCTAGATACCCCTTACCACGTAAAGGAATATTATTTGGGGGTCCAGCCATGGAGAAGAGTTTAGACACTAGGATAAGATAAGGAACACACCCATTAAAAAGAAATCACCTTAGGATTCTCTTTTTCAGCTGTTCCCTAAAACACTAGTGCTTAGGAAATCTATTGGAGGCAGAAGCAGTCAAGGGTACCCTAGGGTTAGGGTTAGGCTTAGGGTTAGGCTTAGGGTACGGCTTAGGGTATGGGTTCGGGGAGGGGTTCGGGTACGGCGTAGGGTATGGGTTAGGGTTAGGGTTAGGGTTAGTGTTAGGGTAAGGGCTCGGTTTAGGTTACGGGTTCGGGGAGGGGTTCCTGTACGGCGTAGGTTATTGGTTAGGGTTAGGGTTAGGGTTAGTCTTAGGGTTAGGGCTCGGTTTAGGGTAAGGGTTACGATTAGGGTACGTGTTAGATTTAGGGTAGGGGTTAGGGTTAGGGTACGCGTTAAGGTTAGGGTAGTTATTAAACCTATCCCACTCTCTAGATACCCCTTAGCACGTAAAGGAATATTATTTGGGGGCCCAGCCATGGACAAGAGTTTAGACACTAGGATAAGATAAGGAACACACCCATTATAAAGAAATCACATTAGGATTCTCTTTTTAAGCTGTTCCTTAAAACACTAGTGCTTAGGAAATCTATTGGAGGCAGAAGTAGTCAAGGGTAGCCTAGGGATAGGATTAGGCTTAGGGTTAGGGTTAGGGTACGGCTTAGGGTACGGGTTCGGGGAGGTGATCGGGTACGGTGTAGGGTATGGGTTAGGGTTAGGGTTAGGGTTAGTGTTAGGGTTAGGGCTCGGTTGAGGGTACGGGTTAGGATTAGGGTACGTTTTAGGGTTACGGTAGGGGCTAGGGTTAGGGTACGGGTTAGGGTTAGGGTAGTTATTAAACCTATCCCACTCTCTTGATACCCCGTAGCACGTAAAGGAATATTATTTGGGGGTCGAGCCATGGAGAAGAGTTTAGACACTAGGATAAGATAAGGAACACACCCATTATAAAGAAATCACATTAGGATTCTCTTTTTAAGCTGTTCCTTAAAACACTAGTGCTTAGGAAATCTATTGGAGGCAGAAGCAATCAAGGGTAGCCTAGGGTTAGGGTTGGGCTTAGGTTTAGGCTTAGGGTACGGCTTAGGTTACGGGTTCGGATAGGTTTTCGGGTACGGCGTAGGGTACGGGTTAGGGTTAGGGTTGGGTTACTGTTAGGGTTGGGCTCGGTTTAGGGTATGGGTTAGGATTAGGGTACGTGTTAGGGTTACGGTAGGGGTTAGGGTTAGGGTACGCGTTAGGGTTAGGGGAGTTATTAAACCTATCCCACTCTCTAGATACCCCTTAGCATGTAAAGGAATATTATCTGGGGGTCCAGCCATGGAGAAGAGTTTAGCCACTAGGATAAGATAAGGAACACACGCATTATAAAGAAATCACAATAGGATTCTCTTTTTAAGCTGTTCCTTAAAACACTAGGGCTTAGGAAATCTATTGGAGGCAGAAGCAGTCAAGGGTAGCCTAGGGTTAGGGTTAGTCTTAGGGTTAGGGTTAGGGTACGGCTTAGGGTACGGGTTCGGGAAGGGGTTCGGGTACGGCGTAGGGTATGGGTTAGGGTTAGGGTTAGTGTTAGGGTTAGGGCTCGGTTTCGGGTACGGTTTAGGATTAGGGTACGTGTTAGGGTTAGGGTAGGGGTTAGAGTGAGGGTACGCGTTAGGGTTAGGGTAGTTATTAAACCTATCCCACTTTCTAGATACCCCTTAGCACGTAAAGGAATATTATTTAGGGATCCAGCCATGGAGAAGAGTTTAGACACTAGGATAAGATAAGGAACACACCCATTATAAAGAAATAACATTAGGATTCTCCTTTTAAGCTGTTCCCTAAAACACTAGTGCTTAGGAAATCTATTGGAGGCAGAAGCAGTCAAGGGTAGCCTAGGGTTAGGGTTAGGCTTAGGGTTAGGCTTAGGGTACGGCTTAGGGTACGGGTTCGGGGAGGGGTTCGGGTACGGCGTAGGGTATGGGTTAGGGTTATGGTTAGGGTTAGTGTTAGGGTTAGGGCTCGCTTTAGCGTACAGGTTAGGTTTAGGGTACGTGTTAGGGTTAGGGTAGGGGTTAGGCTTAGGGTACGCATTAGGGATAGGGTAGTTATTAAACCTATCCCACTCTCTGGATACCCCTTAGCACGTAAAGGAATATTATTTGGGGGTCCAGCCATGTAGAAGAGTTTAGACACTAGGATAAGATAAGGAACACACCCATTATAAAGAAATCACATTAGGATTCTCTTTTTCAGCTGTTCCTTAAAAGACTAGTGCTTAGGAAATCTATTGGAGGCAGAAGCAGTCAAGGGTAGCCTAGGGTTAGGGTTAGGCTTAGGGTTAGGCTTAGGGTACGGCTTAGGGTATGGGTTCGGGTATGGCGTAGGGTATGGGTTAGGCTTAGGGTTAGGGTTAGTGTTAGGGTTGGGGCTCGGTTTAGGGTACGGGTTAGGATTAGGGTACGTGTTAGGGTTAGGGTAGGGGTTAGGGTTAGGGTACGCATTAGGGTTAGGGTACTTATTAAACCTATCCCACTCTCTAGATACCCCTTAGCACGTAAAGGAATATTATTTGGGGGTCCAGCCATGGAGAAGAGTTTAGCCACTAGGATAAGATAAGGAACACACCCATTATAAAAAATCACATTAGGATTCTCTTTTTAAGCTGTTCCTTAAAACACTAGTGCTCAGGAAATCTCTTGGAGGCAGAAGCAGTCAAGGGTAGCCTAGGGTTAGGGTTAGGCTTAGGGTTAGGCTTAGGGTACGGCTTAGGGTACGGGTTCGGGTATGGCGTAGGGTATGGGTTAGGGTTAGGGTTAGGGTTAGTGTTAGGGTTAGGGCTCGCTTTAGGGTACGGGTTAGGATTAGGGTACGTGTTAGGCTTAGGGTAGGGGTTAGGGTTAGGGTACCCGTTAGGGTTAGGGTAGTTTTTAAACCTATCCCACTCTCTAGATACCCCTTAGCACGTAAAGGAATATTATTTGGGGGTCCAGCCATGGAGAAGTGTTTAGACACTAGGATAAGATAAGGAACACACCCATTATAAAGAAATCACATTAGGATTCTCTTTTTCAGCTGTTCCTTAAAACACTAGTGCTTAGGAAATCTATTGGAGGCAGAAGCAGTCAAGGGTAGCCTAGGGTTAGGGTTAGGCTTAGGGTTAGGCTTAGGGTACGGCTTAGGGTACGGCTTCGGGGAGGGGGTCGTGTACGGCGTAGGGTATGGGTTAGGGTTAGGGTTAGGGTTAGTGTTAGGGTTCGGTTTAGCGTACGGGTTAGGTTTAGGGTACGTGTTAGGGTTAGGGTAGGGGTTAGGGTTAGGGTAGTTATTAAACCTATCCCACTCTCTAGATACCCCTTAGCACGTAAAGGAATATTATTTGGGGGTCCAGCCATGGAGAAGAGTTTAGACACTAGGATAAGATAAGGAACACACCCATTATAAAGAAATCACATTAGGATTCTCTTTTTAAGCTGGTCCTTAAAACACTAGTGCTTAGGAAATCTATTGGAGGCGGAAGCAATCAAGGGTAGCCTAGGGTTAGGGTTGGGCTTAGGTTTAGGCTTAGGGTACGGCTTAGGTTACGGGTTCGGATAGAGTTTCGGGTACGGCGTAGGGTATGGTTTAGGGTTAGGGTTAGGGTTAGTGTTAGGGTTGGGCTCGGTTTAGGGTACGGTTTAGGATTAGGGTACGTGTTAGGGTTAGGGTAGGGGTTAGGGTTAGGGTACGCGTTAGCGTTAGGGTAGTTATTAAACCTATCCCACTCTCTAGATACCCCTTAGCATGTAAAGTAATATTATTTGGGGTTCCAGCCTTTGAGAAGAGTTTAGACACTAGGATAAGATAAGGAAAACACCCATTATAAAGAAATCACAATACGATTCTCTTTTTAAGATGTTCCTTAAAACACTAGTGCTTAGGAAATCTATTGGAGGCAGAAGCAGTCAAGGGTACCCTAGGGTTAGGCTTAGGCTTAGGGTTAGGCTTAGGGTACGGCTT
>NW_026778156.1:0-21722 GCF_028023285.1 Balaenoptera ricei | reverse complement strand
TGAGCAAGGAGTAGGTCTTGTCTATTACATATTGGGTTTATGACAAGCTATCTGAGCTAATTTGAAACCCTTGTTTTATGCGTCACCCCACCTCACCGTTCCCGTTAAGCAGCCATAGTGTGTTTTCTAAACGTGGGACTCTGTTCTGTTTTGTAATTCAGTTCAAGTGTAGCGGTTTTTACATTCCCTCTATAAGTGATACCTTACGATAAGTGTCTTTCTGTGTGACTTATTTCACTTAGAATCGTCGTACCTAAATCCACTCATCATGCTGCTACTAGCCTTATGACGTTGATTTCATGCCTGAGTGATATTCCATTGTACATAAGGACCACAACTTCTTTATCCATTTTTCTCTTTCCTGGGATATTTAAGGTGTAATGAAGTGGAGGTTCTTGTCAACAGAGCAGCCCTAAACTTTGGGGTGCCTGTGTCTTGCTGATTTTTAGTTTTCCCAATTTATACGCCCATGAGTGGAAGTGCCCTATGCTTTCTAAGCTGAGGTTTTTAGATGTTTCAGGACACACCGTACACTTCTCCAGAGTGGCTGTTGGCAATTTACATCCCGCCCATCAGCGTAGCAAGGCTCCCGTTTCTCCATGGCCTGTCCTGCATTTCTGGTTTTGACACTTTTTTCAGCATGGCCCTTTTGACCGATGGGAAGCGAGACTTCTTTGTAGCACTGATTTGCCTTTCCAGGCTTCTTGGTTGGCCAAAAAGGGCGTATGCGTTTTTTCCTGAATATATTCAGGAAAAAACGCATACGCCCTTTTTGGCCAAGGGCATCATGGTCGAGGTTTTGCCGCTTTTCCTGTGCTTTAAAGGCGATTCGAATCTACCTCCTGAAATCTGTTTCCTGCAATTCTGCCTTGCTTTCAAATCCTCTTCGTTGCCTTCCCTCAATATATTTGTGGACGAGAGTTATCGTTTCTAACTCTGCAGGTTTGTGAATTGCAGGGCCGCTGAGCTCCATTTTTCAACTCGCTTTCTTGGGAGCTGGCCGCAAAAGTGCAGGATTGCTTCAGGCCCTGTTCTGCTTCCGGGCGGCAGGCTGAGCCTGTGGTTAATTCTTCTTCCTGATGGGAAAATAGAGTGACCTGTGCCTGTCCCCACACCTAGACCTAGTCTCTCATTGGTTCCCCCTCTTCCCGTTCATCCTCAGGACAAATTTGCAACCTGTACGGAACAGGAGGTTAAAGGTGCTCATTCTCCAAGGAGGGAGATTGCTAGTAAAGCGGCTGTAATGGCGAGCCCGAGCACAAGGAGATGAGAAATGAGGTGCGTTTTAGAAACCTTTCCCGATCACACGGTTTACCGTCTTCTGGGTTTCTCATGCATGTTTTCGATGTAGAAAGATGCCCTTGAAGCTGGAGATTTTGGACCCATGGGATGGGTACCACGCAGTATTACTTTAAAGTGTCTGCGTTTGCTCACCCAACCTCACCAAACCTCTCAGCCCCAAGAGTGTCCACCCTTATGTCTCAATCAGCTGTGGGTCTAGAGATGGTCAATAAAGGTGGCATCCCAGCCCCTGAACGAATTTTGTAAGAATTTCTCTCTCTTTCACTGTCTTTGTTTCACGGGTTTTTAAAAGTAATTGATTTTTATAATGGGGTTTAGCTGCTTTTCACTGCTGTTTTTATGGTGCTTTCCACCCACTTGACTCACTTACAGAGAGATATCAATACATAGCTTTGAAGATTCTTCCTAGTCAGATATATTCTTGGGCGGTGAATAGGGGGTTTTTGCGTCCAGTTCACTGAGCAAGGAGTAGGTCTTGTCTATTACATATTGGGTTTATGGAAAGCTATCTGAGCTAATTTGAAACCCTTGTTTTATGCGTCACCCCACCTCACCGTTCCCGTTAAGCAGCCATAGTGTGTCTTCTAAACGTGTGACGCTGTTCTGTTTTGTAATTCAGTTCAAGTGTAGCGGTTTTTACATTCCCTCTCTAAGTGATATCTTATGATAAGTGTCTTTTTCTGTGTGACTTATTTCACTTAGAATCGTCGTACCTAAATCCACTCATCATGCTGCTACTAGCCTTATGACGTTGATTTCATGCCTGAGTGATATTCCATTGTACATAAGGACCACAACTTCTTTATCCATTTTTCTCTTTCCTGGGATATTTAAGGTGTAATGAAGTGGAGGTTCTTGTCAACAAAGCAGCCCTAAACTTTGGGGTGCCTGTGTCTTGCTGATTTTTAGTTTTCCCAATTTATACGCCCATGCGTGGAAGTGCCCTATGCTCTCTAAGCTGAGTTTTTTAGATGTTTCAGGACACACCGTACACTTCTCCAGAGTGGCTGTTGGCAATTTACATCCCGCTCATCAGCGTAGCAAGGCTCCCGTTTCTCCATGGCCTGTCCTGCATTTCTGGTTTTGACACTTTTTTCAGCATGGCCCTTTTGACCGATGGGAAGCGAGACTTCTTTGTAGCACTGATTTGCCTTTCCAGGTTGCTTGGTTGGCCAAAAAGGGCGTATGCGTTTTTTCCTGAATATATTCAGGAAAAAACGCATACGCCCTTTTTGGCCAAGGGCATCATGGTCGAGGTTTTGCCGCTTTTCCTGTGCTTTAAAGGCGATTCGAATCTACCTCCTGAAATCTGTTTCCTGCAATTCTGCCTTGCTTTCAAATCCTCTTCGTTGCCTTCCCTCAATATATTTGTGGACGAGAGTTATCGTTTCTAACTCTGCAGGTTTGTGAATTGCAGTGCCCCTGAGCTCCATTTTTCAACTCGCTTTCTTGGGAGCTGGCCGCAAAAGCGCAGGATTGCTTCAGGCCCTATTGTGGTTCCGGGCGGCAGGCTGAGCCTGTGGTTAATTCTTCTTCCTGATGGGAAAATAGAGTGACCTGTGCCTGTCCCCACACCTAGACCTAGTCTCTCATTGGTTCCCCCTCTTCCCGTTCATCCTCAGGACAAATTTGCAACCTGTACGGAACAGGAGGTTAAAGGTGCTCATTCTCCAAGGAGGGAGATTGCTAGTAAAGCGGCTGTAATGGCGAGCCCGAGCACAAGGAGATGAGAAATGAGGTGCGTTTTAGAAACCTTTCCCGATCACACGGTGTACCGTCTTCTGGGTTTCTCATGCATGTTTTCGATGTAGAAAGATGCCCTTGAACCTGGAGATTTTGGACCCATGGGATGGGTACCACGCAGTATTACTTTAAAGGGTCTGTGTTTGCTCACCCAACCTCACCAAACCTCTCAGCCCCAAGAGTGTCCACCCTTATGTCTCAATCAGCTGTGGGTCTAGAGATGGTCAATAAAGGTTGCATCCTAGCCCCTGAACGAATTCTGTATGAATTTCTCTCTCTTTCACTGTCTTTGTTTCACGGGTTTTTAAAAGTAATTGATTTTTATAATGGGGTTTAGCTGCTTTTCACTGCTGTGTTTATGCCGCTTTACACCCACTTGACTCACTTACAGAGAGATATCAATACATTGGTTTTAAGAGTCTTACTAGTCAGATATATTCTTGGGCGGTGAACAGGGGGTGTTGAATCCAGTTCACTGAGCAAGGAGTAGGTCTTGTCTGTTACATATTGGGTTTATGGAACAGTATCTGAGCTAATTTGAAACCCTTGTTTTATGCATCACCCCACCTCACCTTTCCCGTTAAGCAGCCATAGTGTGTTTTCTAAACGTGTGACGCTGTTCTGTTTTGTAATTCAGTTCAAGTGTAGCGGTTTTTACATTCCCTCTATAACTGATATCTTATGATAAGTGCCTTTTTCTGTGTGACTTATTTCACTTAGAATCGTCGTACCTAAATCTTCTCATCATGCTGCTACTAGCATTATGATGTTGATTTCATTGCTGAGTGATATGCCATTATACATATGGACCACAACTTCTTTATCCATTTTTCTATTTCCTGGGATATTTAAGGTGTAACGAAGTGGAGGTTCTTGTCAACAGAGCAGCCCTAAACTTTGGGGTGCCTGTGTCTTGCTGATTTTTAGTTTTCCCAATTTATACGCCCATGAGTGGAAGTGCCCTATGCTCTCTAAGGTGAGTTTTTTAGATGTTTCAGGACACACCGTACACTTCTCCAGAGTGGCTGTTGGCAATTTACATGCCGCCCATCAGCGTAGAAAGGCTCCCGTTTCTCCATGGCCTGTCCTGCATTTCTGGTTTTGACACTTTATTCAGCATGGCCCTTTTGACCGATGGGAAGCGAGACTTCTTTGTAGCGCTGATTTGCCTTTCCAGGTTGCTTGGTTGGCCAAAAAGGGCGTATGCGTTTTTTCCTGAATATATTCAGGAAAAAACGCATACGCCCTTTTTGGCCAAGGGCATCATGGTCGAGGTTTTGCCGCTTTTCCTGTGCTTTAAAGGCGATTCGTATCTACTTCCTGAAATCTGTTTCCTGCAATTCTGCCTGGCTTTCAAATCCTCTTCGTTGCCTTCCCTCAATATATTTGTGGACGAGAGTTATCATTTCTAACTCTGCAGGTTTGTGAATTGCAGTGCCCCTGAGCTCCATTTTTCAACTCGCTTTCTTGGGAGCTGGCCGGAAAAGCGCAGGATTGCTTCAGGCCCTGTTGTGGTTCCGAGCGGCAGGCTGAGCCTGTGGTTAATTCTTCTTCCTGATGGGAAAATAGAGTGACCTGTGCCTGTCCCCACACCTAGACCTAGTCTCTCATTGGTTCCCCCTCTTCCCATTCATCCTCAGGACAAATTTGCAACCTGTACGGAACAGGAGGTTAAAGGTGCTGATTCTCCAAGGAGGGAGATTGCTAGTAAAGCGGCTGTAATGGCGAGCCCGAGCACAAGGAGATGAGAAATGAGGTGCGTTTTAGAAACCTTTCCCGATCACACGGTATACCGTCTTCTGAGTTTCTCATGCATGTTTTCGATGCAGGAAGATGCCCTTGAAACTGGAGATTTTGGACCCATGGGATGGGTACCACGCAGTATTACTTTAAAGGGTCTGCGTTTGCTCACCCAACCTCACCAAACCTCTCAGCCCCAAGAGTGTCCACCCTTATGTCTCAATCAGCTGTGGGTCTAGAGATGGTCAATCCAGGTGGCATCACAGCCCCTGAACGAATTTTGTAAGAATTTCTCTCTCTTTCACTGTCTTTGTTTCACGGGTTTTTAAAAGTAATTGATTTTTATAATGGGGTTTAGCTGCTTTTCACTGCTGTTTTTATGGTGCTTTACACCCACTTGACTCACTTACAGAGAGATATCAATACATAGCTTTGAAGATTCTTCCTAGTCAGATATATTCTTGGGCGGTGAATAGGGGGTTTTTGCGTCCAGTTCACTGAGCAAGGAGTAGGTCTTGTCTATTACATATTGGGTTTATGACAAGCTATCTGAGCTAATTTGAAACCCTTGTTTTATGCGTCACCCCACCTCACCGTTCCCGTTAAGCAGCCATAGTGTGTTTTCTAAACGTGGGACTCTGTTCTGTTTTGTAATTCAGTTCAAGTGTAGCGGTTTTTACATTCCCTCTATAAGTGATACCTTACGATAAGTGTCTTTCTGTGTGACTTATTTCACTTAGAATCGTCGTACCTAAATCCACTCATCATGCTGCTACTAGCCTTATGACGTTGATTTCATGCCTGAGTGATATTCCATTGTACATAAGGACCACAACTTCTTTATCCATTTTTCTCTTTCCTGGGATATTTAAGGTGTAATGAAGTGGAGGTTCTTGTCAACAGAGCAGCCCTAAACTTTGGGGTGCCTGTGTCTTGCTGATTTTTAGTTTTCCCAATTTATACGCCCATGAGTGGAAGTGCCCTATGCTTTCTAAGCTGAGGTTTTTAGATGTTTCAGGACACACCGTATACTTCTCCAGAGTGGCTGTTGGCAATTTACATCCCGCCCATCAGCGTAGCAAGGCTCCCGTTTCTCCATGGCCTGTCCTGCATTTCTGGTTTTGACACTTTTTTCAGCATGGCCCTTTTGACCGATGGGAAGCGAGACTTCTTTGTAGCACTGATTTGCCTTTCCAGGCTGCTTGGTTGGCCAAAAAGGGCGTATGCGTTTTTTCCTGAATATATTCAGGAAAAAACGCATACGCCCTTTTTGGCCAAGGGCATCATGGTCGAGGTTTTGCCGCTTTTCCTGTGCTTTAAAGGCGATTCGAATCTACCTCCTGAAATCTGTTTCCTGCAATTCTGCCTTGCTTTCAAATCCTCTTCGTTGCCTTCCCTCAATATATTTGTGGACGAGAGTTATCGTTTCTAACTCTGCAGGTTTGTGAATTGCAGGGCCGCTGAGCTCCATTTTTCAACTCGCTTTCTTGGGAGCTGGCCGCAAAAGTGCAGGATTGCTTCAGGCCCTGTTCTGCTTCCGGGCGGCAGGCTGAGCCTGTGGTTAATTCTTCTTCCTGATGGGAAAATAGAGTGACCTGTGCCTGTCCCCACACCTAGACCTAGTCTCTCATTGGTTCCCCCTCTTCCCGTTCATCCTCAGGACAAATTTGCAACCTGTACGGAACAGGAGGTTAAAGGTGCTCATTCTCCAAGGAGGGAGATTGCTAGTAAAGCGGCTGTAATGGCGAGCCCGAGCACAAGGAGATGAGAAATGAGGTGCGTTTTAGAAACCTTTCCCGATCACACGGTGTACCGTCTTCTGGGTTTCTCATGCATGTTTTCGATGTAGAAAGATGCCCTTGAAGCTGGAGATTTTGGACCCATGGGATGGGTACCACGCAGTATTACTTTAAAGTGTCTGCGTTTGCTCACCCAACCTCACCAAACCTCTCAGCCCCAAGAGTGTCCACCCTTATGTCTCAATCAGCTGTGGGTCTAGAGATGGTCAATAAAGGTGGCATCCCAGCCCCTGAACGAATTTTGTAAGAATTTCTCTCTCTTTCACTGTCTTTGTTTCACGGGTTTTTAAAAGTAATTGATTTTTATAATGGGGTTTAGCTGCTTTTCACTGCTGTTTTTATGGTGCTTTCCACCCACTTGACTCACTTACAGAGAGATATCAATACATAGCTTTGAAGATTCTTCCTAGTCAGATATATTCTTGGGCGGTGAATAGGGGGTTTTTGCGTCCAGTTCACTGAGCAAGGAGTAGGTCTTGTCTATTACATATTGGGTTTATGGAAAGCTATCTGAGCTAATTTGAAACCCTTGTTTTATGCGTCACCCCACCTCACCGTTCCCGTTAAGCAGCCATAGTGGGTCTTCTAAACGTGTGACGCTGTTCTGTTTTGTAATTCAGTTCAAGTGTAGCGGTTTTTACATTCCCTCTCTAAGTGATATCTTATGATAAGTGTCTTTTTCTGTGTGACTTATTTCACTTAGAATCGTCGTACCTAAATCTTCTCATCATGCTGCTACTAGCATTATGATGTTGATTTCATTGCTGAGTGATATGCCATTATACATATGGACCACAACTTCTTTATCCATTTTTCTATTTCCTGGGATATTTAAGGTGTAACGAAGTGGAGGTTCTTGTCAACAGAGCAGCCCTAAACTTTGGGGTGCCTGTGTCTTGCTGATTTTTAGTTTTCCCAATTTATACGCCCATGAGTGGAAGTGCCCTATGCTCTCTAAGGTGAGTTTTTTAGATGTTTCAGGACACACCGTATACTTCTCCAGAGTGGCTGTTGGCAATTTACATGCCGCCCATCAGCGTAGCAAGGCTCCCGTTTCTCCATGGCCTGTCCTGCATTTCTGGTTTTGACACTTTTTTCAGCATGGACCTTTTGACCGATGGGAAGCGAGACTTCTTTGTAGCGCTGATTTGCCTTTCCAGGTTGCTTGGTTGGCCAAAAAGGGCGTACGCGTTTTTTCCTGAATATATTCAGGAAAAAACGCGTACGCCCTTTTTGGCCAAGGGCATCGTTGTCGAGGTTTTGCCGCTTTTCCTGTGTTTTAAAGGCGATTCGACTCTACCTCCTGAAATCTGTTTCCTGCAATTCTGCCTTGCTTTCAAATCCTCCTCGTTGCCTTCCCTCAATATATTTGTGGACGAGAGTTATCATTTCTAACTCTGCAGGTTTGTGAATTGCAGTGCCCCTGAGCTCGATTTTTCAACTCGCTTTTTTGGGAGCTGGCCGCAAAAGCGCAGGATTGCTTCAGGCCCTATTGTGGTTCTGAGCGGCAGGCTGAGCCTGTGGTTAATTCTTCTTCCTGATGGGAAAATAGAGTGACCTGTGCCTGTCCCCACACCTAGACCTAGTCTCTCATTGGTTCCCCCTCTTCCCGTTCATCCTCAGGACAAATTGCAACCTGTACGGAACAGGAGGTTAAAGGTGCTCATTCTCCAAGGAGGGAGATTGCTAGTAAAGCGGCTGTAATGGCGAGCCCGAGCACAAGGAGATGAGAAATGAGGTGCGTTTTAGAAACCTTTCCCGATCACACGGTGTACCGTCTTCTGGGTTTCTCATGCATGTTTTCGATGTAGGAAGATGCCCTTGAACCTGGAGATTTTGGACCCATGGGATGGATACCACGCAGTATTACTTTAAACGGTCTGCGTTTGCTCACCCAACCTCACCAAACCTCTCAGCCCCAAGAGTGTCCACCCTTATGTCTCAATCAGCTGTGGGTCTAGAGGTGGTCAATCCAGGTGGCATCACAGCCCCTGAACGAATTTTGTAAGAATTTCTCTCTCTTTCACTGTCTTTGTTTCACGGGTTTTTAAAAGTAATTGATTTTTATAATGGGGTTTAGCTGCTTTTCACTGCTGTGTTTATGCCGCTTTACACCCACTTGACTCACTTACAGAGAGATATCAATACATTGGTTTTAAGAGTCTTACTAGTCAGATATATTCTTGGGCGGTGAACAGGGGGTGTTGAGTCCAGTTCACTGAGCAAGGAGTAGGTCTTGTCTGTTACATATTGGGTTTATGGAACGGTATCTGAGCTGATTTGAAACCCTTGTTTTATGCATCACCCCACCTCACCTTTCCCGTTAAGCAGCCATAGTGTGTTTTCTAAACGTGTGACGCTGTTCTGTTTTGTAATTCAGTTCAAGTGTAGCGGTTTTTACATTCCCTCTATAATTGATATCTTATGATAAGTGCCTTTTTCTGTGTGACTTATTTCACTTAGAATCGTCGTACCTAAATCTTCTCATCATGCTGCTACTAGCATTATGATGTTGATTTCATTGCTGAGTGATATGCCATTATACATATGGACCACAACTTCTTTATCCATTTTTCTATTTCCTGGGATATTTAAGGTGTAACGAAGTGGAGGTTCTTGTCAACAGAGCAGCCCTAAACTTTGGGGTGCCTGTGTCTTGCTGATTTTTAGTTTTCCCAATTTATACGCCCATGAGTGGAAGTGCCCTATGCTCTCTAAGGTGAGTTTTTTAGATGTTTCAGGACACACCGTATACTTCTCCAAAGTGGCTGTTGGCAATTTACATGCCGCCCATCAGCGTAGCAAGGCTCCCGTTTCTCCATGGCCTGTCCTGCATTTCTGGTTTTGACACTTTATTCAGCATGGCCCTTTTGACCGATGGGAAGCGAGACTTCTTTGTAGCGCTGATTTGCCTTTCCAGGTTGCTTGGTTGGCCAAAAAGGGCGTATGCGTTTTTTCCTGAATATATTCAGGAAAAAACGCATACGCCCTTTTTGGCCAAGGGCATCATGGTCTAGGTTTTGCCGCTTTTCCTGTGCTTTAAAGGCGATTCGAATCTACCTCCTGAAATCTGTTTCCTGCAATTCTGCCTTGCTTTCAAATCCTCTTCGTTGCCTTCCCTCAATATATTTGTGGACGAGAGTTATCATTTCTAACTCTGCAGGTTTGTGAATTGCAGTGCCCCTGAGCTCCATTTTTCAACTCGCTTTCTTGGGAGCTGGCCGCAAAAGCGCAGGATTGCTTCAGGCCCTATTGTGGTTGCGGGCGGCAGGCTGAGCCTGTGGTTAATTCTTCTTCCTGATGGGAAAATAGAGTGACCTGTGCCTGTCCCCACACCTAGACCTAGTCTCTCATTGGTTCCCCCTCTTCCCGTTCATCCTCAGGACAAATTGCAACCTGTACGGAACAGGAGGTTAAAGGTGCTCATTCTCCAAGGAGGGAGATTGCTAGTAAAGCGGCTGGAATGGCGAACCCGAGCACAAGGAGATGAGAAATGAGGTGCGTTTTAGAAATCTTTCCCGATCACACGGTGTACCATCTTCTGGGTTTCTCATGCATGTTTTCGATGTAGGAAGATGCCCTTGAAGCTGGAGATTTGGGACCTATGGGATGGGTACCACGCAGTATTACTTTAAAGGGTCTGCGTTTGCTCAGCCAACCTCACCAAACCTCTCAGCCCCAAGAGTGTCCACCCTTATGTCTCAATCAGCTGTGGGTCTAGATATGGTCAATCCAGGTGGCATCACAGCCCCTGAACGAATTTTGTAAGAATTTCTCTCTCTTTCACTGTCTTTGTTTCACGGGTTTTTAAAAGTAATTGATTTTTATAATGGGGTTTAGCTGCTTTTCACTGCTGTTTTTATGGTGCTTTCCACCCACTTGACTCACTTACAGAGAGATATCAATACATAGCTTTGAAGATTCTTCCTAGTCAGATATATTCTTGGGCGGTGAATAGGGGGTTTTTGCGTCCAGTTCACTGAGCAAGGAGTAGGTCTTGTCTATTACATATTGGGTTTATGACAAGCTATCTGAGCTAATTTGAAACCCTTGTTTTATGCGTCACCCCACCTCACCGTTCCCGTTAAGCAGCCATAGTGTGTTTTCTAAACGTGGGACTCTGTTCTGTTTTGTAATTCAGTTCAAGTGTAGCGGTTTTTACATTCCCTCTATAAGTGATACCTTACGATAAGTGTCTTTCTGTGTGACTTATTTCACTTAGAATCGTCGTACCTAAATCCACTCATCATGCTGCTACTAGCCTTATGACGTTGATTTCATGCCTGAGTGATATTCCATTGTACATAAGGACCACAACTTCTTTATCCATTTTTCTCTTTCCTGGGATATTTAAGGTGTAATGAAGTGGAGGTTCTTGTCAACAGAGCAGCCCTAAACTTTGGGGTGCCTGTGTCTTGCTGATTTTTAGTTTTCCCAATTTATACGCCCATGCGTGGAAGTGCCCTATGCTCTCTAAGCTGAGTTTTTTAGATGTTTCAGGACACACCGTACACTTCTCCAGAGTGGCTGTTGGCAATTTACATCCCGCCCATCAGCGTAGCAAGGCTCCCGTTTCTCCATGGCCTGTCCTGCATTTCTGGTTTTGACACTTTTTTCAGCATGGCCCTTTTGACCGATGGGAAGCGAGACTTCTTTGTAGCACTGATTTGCCTTTCCAGGTTGCTTGGTTGGCCAAAAAGGGCGTATGCGTTTTTTCCTGAATATATTCAGGAAAAAACGCATACGCCCTTTTTGGCCAAGGGCATCATGGTCGAGGTTTTGCCGCTTTTCCTGTGCTTTAAAGGCGATTCGAATCTACCTCCTGAAATCTGTTTCCTGCAATTCTGCCTTGCTTTCAAATCCTCTTCGTTTCCTTCCCTCAATATATTTGTGAACGAGAGTTATCATTTCAAACTCTGGAGGTTTGTGAATTGCAGGGCCGCTGAGCTCAATTTTTCAACTCGCTTTCTTGGGAGCTGGCCGCAAAAGCGCAGGATTGCTTCAGGCCCTATTGTGGTTCCGGGCGGCAGGCTGAGCCTGTGGTTAATTCTTCTTCCTGATGGGAAAATAGAGTGACCTGTGCCTGTCCCCACACCTAGACCTAGTCTCTCATTGGTTCCCCCTCTTCCCGTTCATCCTCAGGACAAATTTGCAACCTGTACGGAACAGGAGGTTAAAGGTGCTCATTCTCCAAGGAGGGAGATTGCTAGTAAAGCGGCTGTAATGGCGAGCCCGAGCACAAGGAGATGAGAAATGAGGTGCGTTTTAGAAACCTTTCCCGATCACACGGTGTACCGTCTTCTGGGTTTCTCATGCATGTTTTCGATGTAGAAAGATGCCCTTGAACCTGGAGATTTTGGACCCATGGGATGGGTACCACGCAGTATTACTTTAAAGGGTCTGCGTTTGCTCACCCAACCTCACCAAACCTCTGAGCCCAAAGAGTGTCCACCCTTATGTCTCAATCAGCTGTGGGTCTAGAGATGGTCAATAAAGGTGGCATCCTAGCCCCTGAACGAATTCTGTATGAATTTCTCTCTCTTTCACTGTCTTTGTTTCACGGGTTTTTAAAAGTAATTGATTTTTATAATGGGGTTTAGCTGCTTTTCACTGCTGTGTTTATGCCGCTTTACACCCACTTGACTCACTTACAGAGAGATATCAATACATTGGTTTTAAGAGTCTTACTAGTCAGATATATTCTTGGGCGGTGAACAGGGGGTGTTGAATCCAGTTCACTGAGCAAGGAGTAGGTCTTGTCTGTTACATATTGGGTTTATGGAACCGTATCTGAGCTAATTTGAAACCCTTGTTTTATGCATCACCCCACCTCACCTTTCCCGTTAAGCAGCCATAGTGTGTTTTCTAAACGTGTGACGCTGTTCTGTTTTGTAATTCAGTTCAAGTGTAGCGGTTTTTACATTCCCTCTATAATTGATATCTTATGATAAGTGCCTTTTTCTGTGTGACTTATTTCACTTAGAATCGTCGTACCTAAATCTTCTCATCATGCTGCTACTAGCATTATGATGTTGATTTCATTGCTGAGTGATATGCCATTATACATATGGACCACAACTTCTTTATCCATTTTTCTATTTCCTGGGATATTTAAGGTGTAACGAAGTGGAGGTTCTTGTCAACAGAGCAGCCCTAAACTTTGGGGTGCCTGTGTCTTGCTGATTTTTAGTTTTCCCAATTTATACGCCCATGAGTGGAAGTGCCCTATGCTCTCTAAGGTGAGTTTTTTAGATGTTTCAGGGCACACCGTATACTTCTCCAGAGTGGCTGTTGGCAATTTACATGCCGCCCATCAGCGTAGCAAGGCTCCCGTTTCTCCATGGCCTGTCCTGCATTTCTGGTTTTGACACTTTATTCAGCATGGCCCTTTTGACCGATGGGAAGCGAGACTTCTTTGTAGCGCTGATTTGCCTTTCCAGGTTGCTTGGGCATCATGGTCGAGGTTTTGCCGCTTTTCCTGTGCTTTAAAGGCGATTCGAATCTACCTCCTGAAATCTGTTTCCTGCAATTCTGCCTTGCTTTCAAATCCTCTTCGTTGCCTTCCCTCAATATATTTGTGGACGAGAGTTATCATTTCTAACTCTGCAGGTTTGTGAATTGCAGTGCCCCTGAGCTCCATTTTTCAACTCGCTTTCTTGGGAGCTGGCCGCAAAAGCGCAGGATTGCTTCAGGCCCTATTGTGGTTCCGAGCGGCAGGCTGAGCCTGTGGTTAATTCTTCTTCCTGATGGGAAAATAGAGTGACCTGTGCCTGTCCCCACACCTAGACCTAGTCTCTCATTGGTTCCCCCTCTTCCCGTTCATCCTCAGGACAAATTGCAACCTGTACGGAACAGGAGGTTAAAGGTGCTCATTCTCCAAGGAGGGAGATTGCTAGTAAAGCGGCTGGAATGGCGAACCCGAGCACAAGGAGATGAGAAATGAGGTGCGTTTTAGAAATCTTTCCCGATCACACGGTGTACCATCTTCTGGGTTTCTCATGCATGTTTTCGATGTAGGAAGATGCCCTTGAAGCTGGAGATTTGGGACCTATGGGATGGGTACCACGCAGTATTACTTTAAAGGGTCTGCGTTTGCTCACCCAACCTCACCAAACCTCTCAGCCCCAAGAGTGTCCACCCTTATGTCTCAATCAGCTGTGGGTCTAGATATGGTCAATCCAGGTGGCATCACAGCCCCTGAACGAATTTTGTAAGAATTTCTCTCTCTTTCACTGTCTTTGTTTCACGGGTTTTTAAAAGTAATTGATTTTTATAATGGGGTTTAGCTGCTTTTCACTGCTGTTTTTATGGTGCTTTCCACCCACTTGACTCACTTACAGAGAGATATCAATACATAGCTTTGAAGATTCTTCCTAGTCAGATATATTCTTGGGCGGTGAATAGGGGGTTTTTGCGTCCAGTTCACTGAGCAAGGAGTAGGTCTTGTCTATTACATATTGGGTTTATGACAAGCTATCTGAGCTAATTTGAAACCCTTGTTTTATGCGTCACCCCACCTCACTGTTCCCGTTAAGCAGCCATAGTGTGTTTTCTAAACGTGGGACTCTGTTCTGTTTTGTAATTCAGTTCAAGTGTAGCGGTTTTTACATTCCCTCTATAAGTGATATCTTACGATAAGTGTCTTTCTGTGTGACTTATTTCACTTAGAATCGTCGTACCTAAATCCACTCATCATGCTGCTACTAGCCTTATGACGTTGATTTCATGCCTGAGTGATATTCCATTGTACATAAGGACCACAACTTCTTTATCCATTTTTCTCTTTCCTGGGATATTTAAGGTGTAATGAAGTGGAGGTTCTTGTCAACAGAGCAGCCCTAAACTTTGGGGTGCCTGTGTCTTGCTGATTTTTAGTTTTCCCAATTTATACGCCCATGAGTGGAAGTGCCCTATGCTCTCTAAGGTGAGTTTTTTAGATGTTTCAGGACACACCGTACACTTCTCCAGAGTGGCTGTTGGCAATTTACATCCCGCCCATCAGCGTAGCAAGGCTCCCGTTTCTCCATGGCCTGTCCTGCATTTCTGGTTTTGACACTTTATTCAGCATGGCCCTTTTGACCGATGGGAAGCGAGACTTCTTTGTAGCACTGATTTGCCTTTCCAGGTTGCTTGGTTGGCCAAAAAGGGCGTATGCGTTTTTTCCTGAATATATTCAGGAAAAAACGCATACGCCATTTTTGGCCAAGGGCATCATGGTCGAGGTTTTGCCGCTTTTCCTGTGCTTTAAAGGCGATTCGACTCTACCTCCTGAAATCTGTTTCCTGCAATTCTGCCTTGCTTTCAAATCCTCTTCGTTGCCTTCCCTCAATATATTTGTGGACGAGAGTTATCATTTCTAACTCTGCAGGTTTGTGAATTGCAGTGCCCCTGAGCTCCATTTTTCAACTCGCTTTCTTGGGAGCTGGCCGCAAAAGCGCAGGATTGCTTCAGGCCCTATTGTGGTTCCGGGCGGCAGGCTGAGCCTGTGGTTAATTCTTCTTCCTGATGGGAAAATAGAGTGACCTGTGCCTGTCCCCACACCTAGACCTAGTCTCTCATTGGTTCCCCCTCTTCCCGTTCATCCTCAGGACAAATTTGCAACCTGTACGGAACAGGAGGTTAAAGGTGCTCATTCTCCAAGGAGGGAGATTGCTAGTAAAGCGGCTGTAATGGCGAGCCCGAGCACAAGGAGATGAGAAATGAGGTGCGTTTTAGAAACCTTTCCCGATCACACGGTGTACCGTCTTCTGGGTTTCTCATGCATGTTTTCGATGTAGAAAGATGCCCTTGAACCTGGAGATTTTGGACCCATGGGATGGGTACCACGCAGTATTAATTTAAAGGGTCTGTGTTTGCTCACCCAACCTCACCAAACCTCTCAGCCCCAAGAGTGTCCACCCTTATGTCTCAATCAGCTGTGGGTCTAGAGATGGTCAATAAAGGTTGCATCCTAGCCCCTGAACGAATTCTGTATGAATTTCTCTCTCTTTCACTGTCTTTGTTTCACGGGTTTTTAAAAGTAATTGATTTTTATAATGGGGTTTAGCTGCTTTTCACTGCTGTGTTTATGCCACTTTACACCCACTTGACTCACTTACAGAGAGATATCAATACATTGGTTTTAAGAGTCTTACTAGTCAGATATATTCTTGGGCGGTGAACAGGGGGTGTTGAATCCAGTTCACTGAGCAAGGAGTAGGTCTTGTCTGTTACATATTGGGTTTATGGAACAGTATCTGAGCTAATTTGAAACCCTTGTTTTATGCATCACCCCACCTCACCTTTCCCGTTAAGCAGCCATAGTGTGTTTTCTAAACGTGTGACGCTGTTCTGTTTTGTAATTCAGTTCAAGTGTAGCGGTTTTTACATTCCCTCTATAAGTGATATCTTATGATAAGTGCCTTTTTCTCTGTGACTTATTTCACTTAGAATCGTCGTACCTAAATCTTCTCATCATGCTGCTACTAGCATTATGATGTTGATTTCATTGCTGAGTGATATGCCATTATACATATGGACCACAACTTCTTTATCCATTTTTCTATTTCCTGGGATATTTAAGGTGTAACGAAGTGGAGGTTCTTGTCAACAGAGCAGCCCTAAACTTTGGGGTGCCTGTGTCTTGCTGATTTTTAGTTTTCCCAATTTATACGCCCATGAGTGGAAGTGCCCTATGCTCTCTAAGGTGAGTTTTTTAGATGTTTCAGGACACACCGTATACTTCTCCAGAGTGGCTGTTGGCAATTTACATGCCGCCCATCAGCGTAGCAAGGCTCCCGTTTCTCCATGGCCTGTCCTGCATTTCTGGTTTTGACACTTTATTCAGCATGGCCCTTTTGACCGATGGGAAACGAGACTTCTTTGTAGCGCTGATTTGCCTTTCCAGGTTGCTTGGTTGGCCAAAAAGGGCGTATGCGTTTTTTCCTGAATATATTCAGGAAAAAACGCATACGCCCTTTTTGGCCAAGGGCATCATGGTCGAGGTTTTGCCGCTTTTCCTGTGCTTTAAAGGCGATTCGAATCTACCTCCTGAAATCTGTTTCCTGCAATTCTGCCTTGCTTTCAAATCCTCTTCGTTGCCTTCCCTCAATATATTTGTGGACGAGAGTTATCATTTCTAACTCTGCAGGTTTGTGAATTGCAGTGCCCCTGAGCTCCATTTTTCAACTCGCTTTCTTGGGAGCTGGCCGCAAAAGCGCAGGATTGCTTCAGGCCCTATTGTGGTTCCGAGCGGCAGGCTGAGCCTGTGGTTAATTCTTCTTCCTGATGGGAAAATAGAGTGACCTGTGCCTGTCCCCACACCTAGACCTAGTCTCTCATTGGTTCCCCCTCTTCCCGTTCATCCTCAGGACAAATTGCAACCTGTACGGAACAGGAGGTTAAAGGTGCTCATTCTCCAAGGAGGGAGATTGCTAGTAAAGCGGCTGGAATGGCGAACCCGAGCACAAGGAGATGAGAAATGAGGTGCGTTTTAGAAATCTTTCCCGATCACACGGTGTACCATCTTCTGGGTTTCTCATGCATGTTTTCGATGTAGGAAGATGCCCTTGAAGCTGGAGATTTGGGACCTATGGGATGGGTACCACGCAGTATTAATTTAAAGGGTCTGCGTTTGCTCACCCAACCTCACCAAACCTCTCAGCCCCAAGAGTGTCCACCCTTATGTCTCAATCAGCTGTGGGTCTAGAGATGGTCAATCCAGGTGGCATCACAGCCCCTGAACGAATTTTGTAAGAATTTCTCTCTCTTTCACTGTCTTTGTTTCACGGGTTTTTAAAAGTAATTGATTTTTATAATGGGGTTTAGCTGCTTTTCACTGCTGTTTTTATGGTGCTTTCCACCCACTTGACTCACTTACAGAGAGATATCAATACATAGCTTTGAAGATTCTTCCTAGTCAGATATATTCTTGGGCGGTGAATAGGGGGTTTTTGCGTCCAGTTCACTGAGCAAGGAGTAGGTCTTGTCTATTACATATTGGGTTTATGACAAGCTATCTGAGCTAATTTGAAACCCTTGTTTTATGCGTCACCCCACCTCACCGTTCCCGTTAAGCAGCCATAGTGTGTTTTCTAAACGTGGGACTCTGTTCTGTTTTGTAATTCAGTTCAAGTGTAGCGGTTTTTACATTCCCTCTATAAGAGATATCTTACGATAAGTGTCTTTCTGTGTGACTTATTTCACTTAGAATCGTCGTACCTAAATCCACTCATCATGCTGCTACTAGCCTTATGACGTTGATTTCATGCCTGAGTGATATTCCATTGTACATAAGGACCACAACTTCTTTATCCATTTTTCTCTTTCCTGGGATACTTAAGGTGTAATGAAGTGGAGGTTCTTGTCAACAAAGCAGCCCTAAACTTTGGGGTGCCTGTGTCTTGCTGATTTTTAGTTTTCCCAATTTATACGCCCATGCGTGGAAGTGCCCTATGCTCTCTAAGCTGAGTTTTTTAGATGTTTCAGGACACACCGTACACTTCTCCAGAGTGGCTGTTGGCAATTTACATCCCGCCCATCAGCGTAGCAAGGCTCCCGTTTCTCCATGGCCTGTCCTGCATTTCTGGTTTTGACACTTTTTTCAGCATGGCCCTTTTGACCGATGGGAAGCGAGACTTCTTTGTAGCACTGATTTGCCTTTCCAGGTTGCTTGGTTGGCCAAAAAGGGCGTATGCGTTTTTTCCTGAATATATTCAGGAAAAAACGCATACGCCCTTTTTGGCCAAGGGCATCATGGTCGAGGTTTTGCCGCTTTTCCTGTGCTTTAAAGGCGATTCGAATCTACCTCCTGAAATCTGTTTCCTGCAATTCTGCCTTGCTTTCAAATCCTCTTCGTTGCCTTCCCTCAATATATTTGTGGACGAGAGTTATCGTTTCTAACTCTGCAGGTTTGTGAATTGCAGTGCCCCTGAGCTCCATTTTTCAACTCGCTTTCTTGGGAGCTGGCCGCAAAAGCGCAGGATTGCTTCAGGCCCTATTGTGGTTCCGGGCGGCAGGCTGAGCCTGTGGTTAATTCTTCTTCCTGATGGGAAAATAGAGTGACCTGTGCCTGTCCCCACACCTAGACCTAGTCTCTCATTGGTTCCCCCTCTTCCCGTTCATCCTCAGGACAAATTTGCAACCTGTACGGAACAGGAGGTTAAAGGTGCTGATTCTCCAAGGAGGGAGATTGCTAGTAAAGCGGCTGTAATGGCGAGCCCGAGCACAAGGAGATGAGAAATGAGGTGCGTTTTAGAAACCTTTCCCGATCACACGGTGTACCGTCTTCTGGGTTTCTCATGCATGTTTTCGATGTAGAAAGATGCCCTTGAACCTGGAGATTTTGGACCCATGGGATGGGTACCACGCAGTATTACTTTAAAGGGTCTGTGTTTGCTCACCCAACCTCACCAAACCTCTCAGCCCCAAGAGTGTCCACCCTTATGTCTCAATCAGCTGTGGGTCTAGAGATGGTCAATAAAGGTTGCATCCTAGCCCCTGAACGAATTCTGTATGAATTTCTCTCTCTTTCACTGTCTTTGTTTCACGGGTTTTTAAAAGTAATTGATTTTTATAATGGGGTTTAGCTGCTTTTCACTGCTGTGTTTATGCCGCTTTACACCCACTTGACTCACTTACAGAGAGATATCAATACATTGGTTTTAAGAGTCTTACTAGTCAGATATATTCTTGGGCGGTGAACAGGGGGTGTTGAATCCAGTTCACTGAGCAAGGAGTAGGTCTTGTCTGTTACATATTGGGTTTATGGAACAGTATCTGAGCTAATTTGAAACCCTTGTTTTATGCATCACCCCACCTCACCTTTCCCGTTAAGCAGCCATAGTGTGTTTTCTAAACGTGTGACGCTGTTCTGTTTTGTAATTCAGTTCAAGTGTAGCGGTTTTTACATTCCCTCTATAACTGATATCTTATGATAAGTGCCTTTTTCTGTGTGACTTATTTCACTTAGAATCGTCGTACCTAAATCTTCTCATCATGCTGCTACTAGCATTATGATGTTGATTTCATTGCTGAGTGATATGCCATTATACATATGGACCACAACTTCTTTATCCATTTTTCTATTTCCTGGGATATTTAAGGTGTAACGAAGTGGAGGTTCTGTCAACAGAGCAGCCCTAAACTTTGGGGTGCCTGTGTCTTGCTGATTTTTAGTTTTCCCAATTTATACGCCCATGAGTGGAAGTGCCCTATGCTCTCTAAGCTGAGTTTTTTAGATGTTTCAGGACACACCGTACACTTCTCCAGAGTGGCTGTTGGCAATTTACATGCCGCCCATCAGCGTAGCAAGGCTCCCGTTTCTCCATGGCCTGTCCTGCATTTCTGGTTTTGACACTTTATTCAGCATGGCCCTTTTGACCGATGGGAAGCGAGACTTCTTTGTAGCGCTGATTTGCCTTTCCAGGTTGCTTGGTTGGCCAAAAAGGGCGTATGCGTTTTTTCCTGAATATATTCAGGAAAAAACGCATACGACCTTTTTGGCCAAGGGCATCATGGTCGAGGTTTTGCCGCTTTTCCTGTGCTTTAAAGGTGATTCGTATCTACCTCCTGAAATCTGTTTCCTGCAATTCTGCCTGGCTTTCAAATCCTCTTCGTTGCCTTCCCTCAATATATTTGTGGACGAGAGTTATCATTTCTAACTCTGCAGGTTTGTGAATTGCAGTGCCCCTGAGCTCCATTTTTCAACTCGCTTTCTTGGGAGCTGGCCGGAAAAGCGCAGGATTGCTTCAGGCCCTGTTGTGGTTCCGAGCGGCAGGCTGAGCCTGTGGTTAATTCTTCTTCCTGATGGGAAAATAGAGTGACCTGTGCCTGTCCCCACACCTAGACCTAGTCTCTCATTGGTTCCCCCTCTTCCCATTCATCCTCAGGACAAATTTGCAACCTGTACGGAACAGGAGGTTAAAGGTGCTGATTCTCCAAGGAGGGAGATTGCTAGTAAAGCGGCTGTAATGGCGAGCCCGAGCACAAGGAGATGAGAAATGAGGTGCGTTTTAGAAACCTTTCCCGATCACACGGTATACCGTCTTCTGGGTTTCTCATGCATGTTTTCGATGCAGGAAGATGCCCTTGAACCTGGAGATTTTGGACCCATGGGATGGGTACAACGCAGTATTACTTTAAAGGGTCTGCGTTTGCTCACCCAACCTCACCAAACCTCTCAGCCCCAAGAGTGTCCACCCTTATGTCTCAATCAGCTGTGGGTCTAGAGATGGTCAATCCAGGTGGCATCACAGCCCCTGAACGAATTTTGTAAGAATTTCTCTCTCTTTCACTGTCTTTGTTTCACGGGTTTTTAAAAGTAATTGATTTTTATAATGGGGTTTAGCTGCTTTTCACTGCTGTTTTTATGGTGCTTTCCACCCACTTGACTCACTTACAGAGAGATATCAATACATAGCTTTGAAGATTCTTCCTAGTCAGATATATTCTTGGGCGGTGAATAGGGGGTTTTTGCGTCCAGTTCACTGAGCAAGGAGTAGGTCTTGTCTATTACATATTGGGTTTATGACAAGCTATCTGAGCTAATTTGAAACCCTTGTTTTATGCGTCACCCCACCTCACCGTTCCCGTTAAGCAGCCATAGTGTGTTTTCTAAACGTGGGACTCTGTTCTGTTTTGTAATTCAGTTCAAGTGTAGCGGTTTTTACATTCCCTCTATAAGTGATATCTTACGATAAGTGTCTTTCTGTGTGACTTATTTCACTTAGAATCGTCGTACCTAAATCCACTCATCATGCTGCTACTAGCCTTATGACGTTGATTTCATGCCTGAGTGATATTCCATTGTACATAAGGACCACAACTTCTTTATCCATTTTTCTCTTTCCTGGGATATTTAAGGTGTAATGAAGTGGAGGTTCTTGTCAACAGAGCAGCCCTAAACTTTGGGGTGCCTGTGTCTTGCTGATTTTTAGTTTTCCCAATTTATACGCCCATGAGTGGAAGTGCCCTATGCTTTCTAAGCTGAGGTTTTTAGGTGTTTCAGGACACACCGTACACTTCTCCAGAGTGGCTGTTGGCAATTTACATCCCGCCCATCAGCGTAGCAAGGCTCCCGTTTCTCCATGGCCTGTCCTGCATTTCTGGTTTTGACACTTTATTCAGCATGGCCCTTTTGACCGATGGGAAGCGAGACTT
>NW_026778155.1:0-23478 GCF_028023285.1 Balaenoptera ricei | reverse complement strand
TGGAGACTTAGGTGCCTGTGCTTCTTCCAAAGACCTGCAGTGTTCCACCAAGAACAGTGCTGAAATTCTACTTGGAATGCAAGCCGACCACCTCCTTGAGGATGCCTGACTCTAAGTGTAAAAGGTGAAAAGGGATTAGAAGCAGAGTATTTTTCTCAATAGAGTTCCGCTAGGAGAATGAGGTTACATCCATTGCATGGAGGACCTTCTAGAAGTGTGTTCCTGAACCCTGTGTATAGCTGAGGTAATCTGGCTCTCCCAAGGAAGAGTGCAGTGTGTTGCCTTTCTCTAGCCAACACTGGGGTGTTCCCAAAGGCCTACGGGGCTGAAGTTGCTTAGCTGGCCCTGAGGTTCTTGGCTCTACTCAGTGTACTGGCACCGAAACGGTTGCTGAAGCAAGGGCCCTAGGAGTCTTGAAAAGCTTACTACCGTGAAACTAAAGCAGAACAGTGAAGAAGGCCTCATGGCGCTGCTCCACGCCTCCCGTTTGGCAAGGCAAATCAGGGCCTTCCTTCGAGGCTTGGGCTCACGTTGACTTTCACTTTAGGTATCGAGCAGAGCAGGGTGATCTTCCAACTAGGAACTGCAGCACAAGGTTTCTTCCCGGAGAAGTCAATATCTTCTCAGAACCATGCCGGCAGTGACAAAAACCCTGGCAACAACAGTGCTTTTCAGGTTTATTCGAGGCCGCATGAACGGAGCTTTCTTAATGGGCAAACAAGCCTTGTGACGTCAGTCTCCAGTTTGTAAGTTGATAGGCAGCATACACGCAGGACCAAAGCTTCCTGGCTCTAGGCAGTTTTCTGATACCCAAACGGGTGCTTAAGTAAGGTCTCTAGGAGTCTTGGCAGGCTTACTACCGTTAAACTAAAGCAGAACAGCGTTGAAGGCCTCATGGAGCTGCTGCATGCCTCCCGTATTGTAAGGATATTCAGGGCATTACCTCGAGGCTAGTGCTCCCCTTGACTTTCATTTAGTTATAGAGCAGAGCAGGGTGAGCTTCCAACTAGGAACTGGAAGCATAAGGTTTCTTTCAGGAACACTCATTTTCTTCACAGAAGCAGGCAGGCAGTGACTAAATCCCCGGCAACAACAATGCTTTTCAGGTATCCTCGGGGCCGCATGAACGGAGCTTTCCTATTGGGAAAACAAGCCTTGTGCCATCAGTCTCCAATTTCTAGGTTGACACGCAGCATACACGGAGTTCAAGAGCTTCCTGGCTCTATGCAGTGTTCTGTTACCGAAACGGGTGTTGAAGTAAGGTTCCTTGAAGTCTTGGAAAGCTTACTACCGTGAAACTAAAGGAGAACAGCGTTGAAGGCCTCAAGGAGCTGCTGCTGCATGCCTCGCGTTTTATAAGGATATTCAGGGCCTTACATCGAGGCTAGTGCTCCCCTTGACTTTCACTTTAGTTATAGAGCAGAGCAGGGTGAGCTTCCAACTAGGAACTGGAAGCACAAGGTTTCTTTTGGGAAAACTCATTTTCTTCGCAGAAGCAGGCAGGCAGTGACTAAATCCCCGGCAACAACAATGCTTTTCAGGTATCCTCGAGGCCGCATGAACGGAGCTTTCCTAATGGGAAAACAAGCCTTGTGCCATCAGTCTCCAATTTCTAGGTTGACACGCAGCATACACGGAGGACCAGAGCTTCCTGGCTCTAGGCAGTGTTCTGTTACCGAAACGGGTGCTGAAGCAAGCTTCCTGGGAGTCTTGGGAAGCTTACTACCGTGAAACTAAAGCAGAAGAGCGATGAAGGCCTCATGGAGCTGCGGCATGCCTCCCGATTTGCCAGGATAATCAGGGCCTTACTTGGAGGTTAGTGCTCACGTTGACGTTCACTTTTGCTATAGAGGAGAGCAGGGTGAGCTTCCAACTAGGAACTGGAAGCGCCAGGTTTCTTTCCAGAAAACTCAGTTTCTTCTCTGAGCCATGCCGGCAGTAACTAAAAGCACGGTAACAACAGTGCTTTTCAGGTAGCTTCGAGACTGCATGAGTGGAGCTTTCAAAATGGGAAAACAAGATTTGTGTCTCAGTCTCACATTTCCAGATTGACACGCAGCATAAGGACATGTTGATGCTAACAAGTCAAAAGAGATTCAGGACACCCACTGGGCCTTTCCCTGATTCAACTTTTTTCTACGACTGCTTCTCTGCGTGCAGCAAAGTGCCTAAACTAAGGATGCGCGAGGGAGACTTAGGTGCCTGTGCTTCTTCCAAAGACCTGCAGTGTTCCACCAAGAACAGTGCTGAAATTCTACTTGGAATGCAAGCCGACCACCTCCTTGAGGATGCCTGACTCTAAGTGTAAAAGGTGAAAAGGGATTAGAAGCAGAGTATTTTTCTCAATAGAGTTCCGCTAGGAGAATGAGGTTACATCCATTGCATGGAGGACCTTCTAGAAGTGTGTTCCTGAACCCTGTGTATAGCTGAGGTAATCTGGCTCTCCCAAGGAAGAGTGCAGTGTGTTGCCTTTCTCTAGCCAACACTGGGGTGTTCCCAAAGGCCTACGGGGCTGAAGTTGCTTAGCTGGCCCTGAGGTTCTTGGCTCTACTCAGTGTACTGGCACCGAAACGGTTGCTGAAGCAAGGGCCCTAGGAGTCTTGAAAAGCTTACTACCGTGAAACTAAAGCAGAACAGTGAAGAAGGCCTCATGGCGCTGCTCCACGCCTCCCGTTTGGCAAGGCAAATCAGGGCCTTCCTTCGAGGCTTGGGCTCACGTTGACTTTCACTTTAGGTATCGAGCAGAGCAGGGTGATCTTCCAACTAGGAACTGGCAGCACAAGGTTTCTTCCCGGAGAAGTCAATATCTTCTCAGAACCATGCCGGCAGTGACAAAAACCCTGGCAACAACAGTGCTTTTCAGGTTTATTCGAGGCCGCATGAACGGAGCTTTCTTAATGGGCAAACAAGCCTTGTGACGTCAGTCTCCAGTTTGTAAGTTGATAGGCAGCATACACGCAGGACCAAAGCTTCCTGGCTCTAGGCAGTTTTCTGATACCCAAACGGGTGCTTAAGTAAGGTCTCTAGGAGTCTTGGCAGGCTTACTACCGTTAAACTAAAGCAGAACAGCGTTGAAGGCCTCATGGAGCTGCTGCATGCCTCCCGTATTGTAAGGATATTCAGGGCATTACCTCGAGGCTAGTGCTCCCCTTGACTTTCATTTAGTTATAGAGCAGAGCAGGGTGAGCTTCCAACTAGGAACTGGAAGCATAAGGTTTCTTTCAGGAACACTCATTTTCTTCACAGAAGCAGGCAGGCAGTGACTAAATCCCCGGCAACAACAATGCTTTTCAGGTATCCTCGGGGCCGCATGAACGGAGCTTTCCTATTGGGAAAACAAGCCTTGTGCCATCAGTCTCCAATTTCTAGGTTGACACGCAGCATACACGGAGTTCAAGAGCTTCCTGGCTCTATGCAGTGTTCTGTTACCGAAACGGGTGTTGAAGTAAGGTTCCTTGAAGTCTTGGAAAGCTTACTACCGTGAAACTAAAGGAGAACAGCGTTGAAGGCCTCAAGGAGCTGCTGCTGCATGCCTCGCGTTTTATAAGGATATTCAGGGCCTTACATCGAGGCTAGTGCTCCCCTTGACTTTCACTTTAGTTATAGAGCAGAGCAGGGTGAGCTTCCAACTAGGAACTGGAAGCACAAGGTTTCTTTTGGGAAAACTCATTTTCTTCGCAGAAGCAGGCAGGCAGTGACTAAATCCCCGGCAACAACAATGCTTTTCAGGTATCCTCGAGGCCGCATGAACGGAGCTTTCCTAATGGGAAAACAAGCCTTGTGCCATCAGTCTCCAATTTCTAGGTTGACACGCAGCATACACGGAGGACCAGAGCTTCCTGGCTCTAGGCAGTGTTCTGTTACCGAAACGGGTGCTGAAGCAAGCTTCCTGGGAGTCTTGGGAAGCTTACTACCGTGAAACTAAAGCAGAAGAGCGATGAAGGCCTCATGGAGCTGCGGCATGCCTCCCGATTTGCCAGGATAATCAGGGCCTTACTTGGAGGTTAGTGCTCACGTTGACGTTCACTTTTGCTATAGAGGAGAGCAGGGTGAGCTTCCAACTAGGAACTGGAAGCGCCAGGTTTCTTTCCAGAAAACTCAGTTTCTTCTCTGAGCCATGCCGGCAGTAACTAAAAGCACGGTAACAACAGTGCTTTTCAGGTAGCTTCGAGACTGCATGAGTGGAGCTTTCAAAATGGGAAAACAAGATTTGTGTCTCAGTCTCACATTTCCAGATTGACACGCAGCATAAGGACATGTTGATGCTAACAAGTCAAAAGAGATTCAGGACACCCACTGGGCCTTTCCCTGATTCAACTTTTTTCTACGACTGCTTCTCTGCGTGCAGCAAAGTGCCTAAACTAAGGATGCGCGAGGGAGACTTAGGTGCCTGTGCTTCTTCCAAAGACCTGCAGTGTTCCACCAAGAACAGTGCTGAAATTCTACTTGGAATGCAAGCCGACCACCTCCTTGAGGATGCCTGACTCTAAGTGTAAAAGGTGAAAAGGGATTAGAAGCAGAGTATTTTTCTCAATAGAGTTCCGCTAGGAGAATGAGGTTACATCCATTGCATGGAGGACCTTCTAGAAGTGTGTTCCTGAACCCTGTGTATAGCTGAGGTAATCTGGCTCTCCCAAGGAAGAGTGCAGTGTGTTGCCTTTCTCTAGCCAACACTGGGGTGTTCCCAAAGGCCTACGGGGCTGAAGTTGCTTAGCTGGCCCTGAGGTTCTTGGCTCTACTCAGTGTACTGGCACCGAAACGGTTGCTGAAGCAAGGGCCCTAGGAGTCTTGAAAAGCTTACTACCGTGAAACTAAAGCAGAACAGTGAAGAAGGCCTCATGGCGCTGCTCCACGCCTCCCGTTTGGCAAGGCAAATCAGGGCCTTCCTTCGAGGCTTGGGCTCACGTTGACTTTCACTTTAGGTATCGAGCAGAGCAGGGTGATCTTCCAACTAGGAACTGGCAGCACAAGGTTTCTTCCCGGAGAAGTCAATATCTTCTCAGAACCATGCCGGCAGTGACAAAAACCCTGGCAACAACAGTGCTTTTCAGGTTTATTCGAGGCCGCATGAACGGAGCTTTCTTAATGGGCAAACAAGCCTTGTGACGTCAGTCTCCAGTTTGTAAGTTGATAGGCAGCATACACGCAGGACCAAAGCTTCCTGGCTCTAGGCAGTTTTCTGATACCCAAACGGGTGCTTAAGTAAGGTCTCTAGGAGTCTTGGCAGGCTTACTACCGTTAAACTAAAGCAGAACAGCGTTGAAGGCCTCATGGAGCTGCTGCATGCCTCCCGTATTGTAAGGATATTCAGGGCATTACCTCGAGGCTAGTGCTCCCCTTGACTTTCATTTAGTTATAGAGCAGAGCAGGGTGAGCTTCCAACTAGGAACTGGAAGCATAAGGTTTCTTTCAGGAACACTCATTTTCTTCACAGAAGCAGGCAGGCAGTGACTAAATCCCCGGCAACAACAATGCTTTTCAGGTATCCTCGGGGCCGCATGAACGGAGCTTTCCTATTGGGAAAACAAGCCTTGTGCCATCAGTCTCCAATTTCTAGGTTGACACGCAGCATACACGGAGTTCAAGAGCTTCCTGGCTCTATGCAGTGTTCTGTTACCGAAACGGGTGTTGAAGTAAGGTTCCTTGAAGTCTTGGAAAGCTTACTACCGTGAAACTAAAGGAGAACAGCGTTGAAGGCCTCAAGGAGCTGCTGCTGCATGCCTCGCGTTTTATAAGGATATTCAGGGCCTTACATCGAGGCTAGTGCTCCCCTTGACTTTCACTTTAGTTATAGAGCAGAGCAGGGTGAGCTTCCAACTAGGAACTGGAAGCACAAGGTTTCTTTTGGGAAAACTCATTTTCTTCGCAGAAGCAGGCAGGCAGTGACTAAATCCCCGGCAACAACAATGCTTTTCAGGTATCCTCGAGGCCGCATGAACGGAGCTTTCCTAATGGGAAAACAAGCCTTGTGCCATCAGTCTCCAATTTCTAGGTTGACACGCAGCATACACGGAGGACCAGAGCTTCCTGGCTCTAGGCAGTGTTCTGTTACCGAAACGGGTGCTGAAGCAAGCTTCCTGGGAGTCTTGGGAAGCTTACTACCGTGAAACTAAAGCAGAAGAGCGATGAAGGCCTCATGGAGCTGCGGCATGCCTCCCGATTTGCCAGGATAATCAGGGCCTTACTTGGAGGTTAGTGCTCACGTTGACGTTCACTTTTGCTATAGAGGAGAGCAGGGTGAGCTTCCAACTAGGAACTGGAAGCGCCAGGTTTCTTTCCAGAAAACTCAGTTTCTTCTCTGAGCCATGCCGGCAGTAACTAAAAGCACGGTAACAACAGTGCTTTTCAGGTAGCTTCGAGACTGCATGAGTGGAGCTTTCAAAATGGGAAAACAAGATTTGTGTCTCAGTCTCACATTTCCAGATTGACACGCAGCATAAGGACATGTTGATGCTAACAAGTCAAAAGAGATTCAGGACACCCACTGGGCCTTTCCCTGATTCAACTTTTTTCTACGACTGCTTCTCTGCGTGCAGCAAAGTGCCTAAACTAAGGATGCGCGAGGGAGACTTAGGTGCCTGTGCTTCTTCCAAAGACCTGCAGTGTTCCACCAAGAACAGTGCTGAAATTCTACTTGGAATGCAAGCCGACCACCTCCTTGAGGATGCCTGACTCTAAGTGTAAAAGGTGAAAAGGGATTAGAAGCAGAGTATTTTTCTCAATAGAGTTCCGCTAGGAGAATGAGGTTACATCCATTGCATGGAGGACCTTCTAGAAGTGTGTTCCTGAACCCTGTGTATAGCTGAGGTAATCTGGCTCTCCCAAGGAAGAGTGCAGTGTGTTGCCTTTCTCTAGCCAACACTGGGGTGTTCCCAAAGGCCTACGGGGCTGAAGTTGCTTAGCTGGCCCTGAGGTTCTTGGCTCTACTCAGTGTACTGGCACCGAAACGGTTGCTGAAGCAAGGGCCCTAGGAGTCTTGAAAAGCTTACTACCGTGAAACTAAAGCAGAACAGTGAAGAAGGCCTCATGGCGCTGCTCCACGCCTCCCGTTTGGCAAGGCAAATCAGGGCCTTCCTTCGAGGCTTGGGCTCACGTTGACTTTCACTTTAGGTATCGAGCAGAGCAGGGTGATCTTCCAACTAGGAACTGGCAGCACAAGGTTTCTTCCCGGAGAAGTCAATATCTTCTCAGAACCATGCCGGCAGTGACAAAAACCCTGGCAACAACAGTGCTTTTCAGGTTTATTCGAGGCCGCATGAACGGAGCTTTCTTAATGGGCAAACAAGCCTTGTGACGTCAGTCTCCAGTTTGTAAGTTGATAGGCAGCATACACGCAGGACCAAAGCTTCCTGGCTCTAGGCAGTTTTCTGATACCCAAACGGGTGCTTAAGTAAGGTCTCTAGGAGTCTTGGCAGGCTTACTACCGTTAAACTAAAGCAGAACAGCGTTGAAGGCCTCATGGAGCTGCTGCATGCCTCCCGTATTGTAAGGATATTCAGGGCATTACCTCGAGGCTAGTGCTCCCCTTGACTTTCATTTAGTTATAGAGCAGAGCAGGGTGAGCTTCCAACTAGGAACTGGAAGCATAAGGTTTCTTTCAGGAACACTCATTTTCTTCACAGAAGCAGGCAGGCAGTGACTAAATCCCCGGCAACAACAATGCTTTTCAGGTATCCTCGGGGCCGCATGAACGGAGCTTTCCTATTGGGAAAACAAGCCTTGTGCCATCAGTCTCCAATTTCTAGGTTGACACGCAGCATACACGGAGTTCAAGAGCTTCCTGGCTCTATGCAGTGTTCTGTTACCGAAACGGGTGTTGAAGTAAGGTTCCTTGAAGTCTTGGAAAGCTTACTACCGTGAAACTAAAGGAGAACAGCGTTGAAGGCCTCAAGGAGCTGCTGCTGCATGCCTCGCGTTTTATAAGGATATTCAGGGCCTTACATCGAGGCTAGTGCTCCCCTTGACTTTCACTTTAGTTATAGAGCAGAGCAGGGTGAGCTTCCAACTAGGAACTGGAAGCACAAGGTTTCTTTTGGGAAAACTCATTTTCTTCGCAGAAGCAGGCAGGCAGTGACTAAATCCCCGGCAACAACAATGCTTTTCAGGTATCCTCGAGGCCGCATGAACGGAGCTTTCCTAATGGGAAAACAAGCCTTGTGCCATCAGTCTCCAATTTCTAGGTTGACACGCGGCATACACGGAGGACCAGAGCTTCCTGGCTCTAGGCAGTGTTCTGTTACCGAAACGGGTGCTGAAGCAAGCTTCCTGGGAGTCTTGGGAAGCTTACTACCGTGAAACTAAAGCAGAAGAGCGATGAAGGCCTCATGGAGCTGCGGCATGCCTCCCGATTTGCCAGGATAATCAGGGCCTTACTTGGAGGTTAGTGCTCACGTTGACGTTCACTTTTGCTATAGAGGAGAGCAGGGTGAGCTTCCAACTAGGAACTGGAAGCGCCAGGTTTCTTTCCAGAAAACTCAGTTTCTTCTCTGAGCCATGCCGGCAGTAACTAAAAGCACGGTAACAACAGTGCTTTTCAGGTAGCTTCGAGACTGCATGAGTGGAGCTTTCAAAATGGGAAAACAAGATTTGTGTCTCAGTCTCACATTTCCAGATTGACACGCAGCATAAGGACATGTTGATGCTAACAAGTCAAAAGAGATTCAGGACACCCACTGGGCCTTTCCCTGATTCAACTTTTTTCTACGACTGCTTCTCTGCGTGCAGCAAAGTGCCTAAACTAAGGATGCGCGAGGGAGACTTAGGTGCCTGTGCTTCTTCCAAAGACCTGCAGTGTTCCACCAAGAACAGTGCTGAAATTCTACTTGGAATGCAAGCCGACCACCTCCTTGAGGATGCCTGACTCTAAGTGTAAAAGGTGAAAAGGGATTAGAAGCAGAGTATTTTTCTCAATAGAGTTCCGCTAGGAGAATGAGGTTACATCCATTGCATGGAGGACCTTCTAGAAGTGTGTTCCTGAACCCTGTGTATAGCTGAGGTAATCTGGCTCTCCCAAGGAAGAGTGCAGTGTGTTGCCTTTCTCTAGCCAACACTGGGGTGTTCCCAAAGGCCTACGGGGCTGAAGTTGCTTAGCTGGCCCTGAGGTTCTTGGCTCTACTCAGTGTACTGGCACCGAAACGGTTGCTGAAGCAAGGGCCCTAGGAGTCTTGAAAAGCTTACTACCGTGAAACTAAAGCAGAACAGTGAAGAAGGCCTCATGGCGCTGCTCCACGCCTCCCGTTTGGCAAGGCAAATCAGGGCCTTCCTTCGAGGCTTGGGCTCACGTTGACTTTCACTTTAGGTATCGAGCAGAGCAGGGTGATCTTCCAACTAGGAACTGGCAGCACAAGGTTTCTTCCCGGAGAAGTCAATATCTTCTCAGAACCATGCCGGCAGTGACAAAAACCCTGGCAACAACAGTGCTTTTCAGGTTTATTCGAGGCCGCATGAACGGAGCTTTCTTAATGGGCAAACAAGCCTTGTGACGTCAGTCTCCAGTTTGTAAGTTGATAGGCAGCATACACGCAGGACCAAAGCTTCCTGGCTCTAGGCAGTTTTCTGATACCCAAACGGGTGCTTAAGTAAGGTCTCTAGGAGTCTTGGCAGGCTTACTACCGTTAAACTAAAGCAGAACAGCGTTGAAGGCCTCATGGAGCTGCTGCATGCCTCCCGTATTGTAAGGATATTCAGGGCATTACCTCGAGGCTAGTGCTCCCCTTGACTTTCATTTAGTTATAGAGCAGAGCAGGGTGAGCTTCCAACTAGGAACTGGAAGCATAAGGTTTCTTTCAGGAACACTCATTTTCTTCACAGAAGCAGGCAGGCAGTGACTAAATCCCCGGCAACAACAATGCTTTTCAGGTATCCTCGGGGCCGCATGAACGGAGCTTTCCTATTGGGAAAACAAGCCTTGTGCCATCAGTCTCCAATTTCTAGGTTGACACGCAGCATACACGGAGTTCAAGAGCTTCCTGGCTCTATGCAGTGTTCTGTTACCGAAACGGGTGTTGAAGTAAGGTTCCTTGAAGTCTTGGAAAGCTTACTACCGTGAAACTAAAGGAGAACAGCGTTGAAGGCCTCAAGGAGCTGCTGCTGCATGCCTCGCGTTTTATAAGGATATTCAGGGCCTTACATCGAGGCTAGTGCTCCCCTTGACTTTCACTTTAGTTATAGAGCAGAGCAGGGTGAGCTTCCAACTAGGAACTGGAAGCACAAGGTTTCTTTTGGGAAAACTCATTTTCTTCGCAGAAGCAGGCAGGCAGTGACTAAATCCCCGGCAACAACAATGCTTTTCAGGTATCCTCGAGGCCGCATGAACGGAGCTTTCCTAATGGGAAAACAAGCCTTGTGCCATCAGTCTCCAATTTCTAGGTTGACACGCGGCATACACGGAGGACCAGAGCTTCCTGGCTCTAGGCAGTGTTCTGTTACCGAAACGGGTGCTGAAGCAAGCTTCCTGGGAGTCTTGGGAAGCTTACTACCGTGAAACTAAAGCAGAAGAGCGATGAAGGCCTCATGGAGCTGCGGCATGCCTCCCGATTTGCCAGGATAATCAGGGCCTTACTTGGAGGTTAGTGCTCACGTTGACGTTCACTTTTGCTATAGAGGAGAGCGGGGTGAGCTTCCAACTAGGAACTGGAAGCGCCAGGTTTCTTTCCAGAAAACTCAGTTTCTTCTCTGAGCCATGCCGGCAGTAACTAAAAGCACGGTAACAACAGTGCTTTTCAGGTAGCTTCGAGACTGCATGAGTGGAGCTTTCAAAATGGGAAAACAAGATTTGTGTCTCAGTCTCACATTTCCAGATTGACACGCAGCATAAGGACATGTTGATGCTAACAAGTCAAAAGAGATTCAGGACACCCACTGGGCCTTTCCCTGATTCAACTTTTTTCTACGACTGCTTCTCTGCGTGCAGCAAAGTGCCTAAACTAAGGATGCGCGAGGGAGACTTAGGTGCCTGTGCTTCTTCCAAAGACCTGCAGTGTTCCACCAAGAACAGTGCTGAAATTCTACTTGGAATGCAAGCCGACCACCTCCTTGAGGATGCCTGACTCTAAGTGTAAAAGGTGAAAAGGGATTAGAAGCAGAGTATTTTTCTCAATAGAGTTCCGCTAGGAGAATGAGGTTACATCCATTGCATGGAGGACCTTCTAGAAGTGTGTTCCTGAACCCTGTGTATAGCTGAGGTAATCTGGCTCTCCCAAGGAAGAGTGCAGTGTGTTGCCTTTCTCTAGCCAACACTGGGGTGTTCCCAAAGGCCTACGGGGCTGAAGTTGCTTAGCTGGCCCTGAGGTTCTTGGCTCTACTCAGTGTACTGGCACCGAAACGGTTGCTGAAGCAAGGGCCCTAGGAGTCTTGAAAAGCTTACTACCGTGAAACTAAAGCAGAACAGTGAAGAAGGCCTCATGGCGCTGCTCCACGCCTCCCGTTTGGCAAGGCAAATCAGGGCCTTCCTTCGAGGCTTGGGCTCACGTTGACTTTCACTTTAGGTATCGAGCAGAGCAGGGTGATCTTCCAACTAGGAACTGGCAGCACAAGGTTTCTTCCCGGAGAAGTCAATATCTTCTCAGAACCATGCCGGCAGTGACAAAAACCCTGGCAACAACAGTGCTTTTCAGGTTTATTCGAGGCCGCATGAACGGAGCTTTCTTAATGGGCAAACAAGCCTTGTGACGTCAGTCTCCAGTTTGTAAGTTGATAGGCAGCATACACGCAGGACCAAAGCTTCCTGGCTCTAGGCAGTTTTCTGATACCCAAACGGGTGCTTAAGTAAGGTCTCTAGGAGTCTTGGCAGGCTTACTACCGTTAAACTAAAGCAGAACAGCGTTGAAGGCCTCATGGAGCTGCTGCATGCCTCCCGTATTGTAAGGATATTCAGGGCATTACCTCGAGGCTAGTGCTCCCCTTGACTTTCATTTAGTTATAGAGCAGAGCAGGGTGAGCTTCCAACTAGGAACTGGAAGCATAAGGTTTCTTTCAGGAACACTCATTTTCTTCACAGAAGCAGGCAGGCAGTGACTAAATCCCCGGCAACAACAATGCTTTTCAGGTATCCTCGGGGCCGCATGAACGGAGCTTTCCTATTGGGAAAACAAGCCTTGTGCCATCAGTCTCCAATTTCTAGGTTGACACGCAGCATACACGGAGTTCAAGAGCTTCCTGGCTCTATGCAGTGTTCTGTTACCGAAACGGGTGTTGAAGTAAGGTTCCTTGAAGTCTTGGAAAGCTTACTACCGTGAAACTAAAGGAGAACAGCGTTGAAGGCCTCAAGGAGCTGCTGCTGCATGCCTCGCGTTTTATAAGGATATTCAGGGCCTTACATCGAGGCTAGTGCTCCCCTTGACTTTCACTTTAGTTATAGAGCAGAGCAGGGTGAGCTTCCAACTAGGAACTGGAAGCACAAGGTTTCTTTTGGGAAAACTCATTTTCTTCGCAGAAGCAGGCAGGCAGTGACTAAATCCCCGGCAACAACAATGCTTTTCAGGTATCCTCGAGGCCGCATGAACGGAGCTTTCCTAATGGGAAAACAAGCCTTGTGCCATCAGTCTCCAATTTCTAGGTTGACACGCGGCATACACGGAGGACCAGAGCTTCCTGGCTCTAGGCAGTGTTCTGTTACCGAAACGGGTGCTGAAGCAAGCTTCCTGGGAGTCTTGGGAAGCTTACTACCGTGAAACTAAAGCAGAAGAGCGATGAAGGCCTCATGGAGCTGCGGCATGCCTCCCGATTTGCCAGGATAATCAGGGCCTTACTTGGAGGTTAGTGCTCACGTTGACGTTCACTTTTGCTATAGAGGAGAGCAGGGTGAGCTTCCAACTAGGAACTGGAAGCGCCAGGTTTCTTTCCAGAAAACTCAGTTTCTTCTCTGAGCCATGCCGGCAGTAACTAAAAGCACGGTAACAACAGTGCTTTTCAGGTAGCTTCGAGACTGCATGAGTGGAGCTTTCAAAATGGGAAAACAAGATTTGTGTCTCAGTCTCACATTTCCAGATTGACACGCAGCATAAGGACATGTTGATGCTAACAAGTCAAAAGAGATTCAGGACACCCACTGGGCCTTTCCCTGATTCAACTTTTTTCTACGACTGCTTCTCTGCGTGCAGCAAAGTGCCTAAACTAAGGATGCGCGAGGGAGACTTAGGTGCCTGTGCTTCTTCCAAAGACCTGCAGTGTTCCACCAAGAACAGTGCTGAAATTCTACTTGGAATGCAAGCCGACCACCTCCTTGAGGATGCCTGACTCTAAGTGTAAAAGGTGAAAAGGGATTAGAAGCAGAGTATTTTTCTCAATAGAGTTCCGCTAGGAGAATGAGGTTACATCCATTGCATGGAGGACCTTCTAGAAGTGTGTTCCTGAACCCTGTGTATAGCTGAGGTAATCTGGCTCTCCCAAGGAAGAGTGCAGTGTGTTGCCTTTCTCTAGCCAACACTGGGGTGTTCCCAAAGGCCTACGGGGCTGAAGTTGCTTAGCTGGCCCTGAGGTTCTTGGCTCTACTCAGTGTACTGGCACCGAAACGGTTGCTGAAGCAAGGGCCCTAGGAGTCTTGAAAAGCTTACTACCGTGAAACTAAAGCAGAACAGTGAAGAAGGCCTCATGGCGCTGCTCCACGCCTCCCGTTTGGCAAGGCAAATCAGGGCCTTCCTTCGAGGCTTGGGCTCACGTTGACTTTCACTTTAGGTATCGAGCAGAGCAGGGTGATCTTCCAACTAGGAACTGGCAGCACAAGGTTTCTTCCCGGAGAAGTCAATATCTTCTCAGAACCATGCCGGCAGTGACAAAAACCCTGGCAACAACAGTGCTTTTCAGGTTTATTCGAGGCCGCATGAACGGAGCTTTCTTAATGGGCAAACAAGCCTTGTGACGTCAGTCTCCAGTTTGTAAGTTGATAGGCAGCATACACGCAGGACCAAAGCTTCCTGGCTCTAGGCAGTTTTCTGATACCCAAACGGGTGCTTAAGTAAGGTCTCTAGGAGTCTTGGCAGGCTTACTACCGTTAAACTAAAGCAGAACAGCGTTGAAGGCCTCATGGAGCTGCTGCATGCCTCCCGTATTGTAAGGATATTCAGGGCATTACCTCGAGGCTAGTGCTCCCCTTGACTTTCATTTAGTTATAGAGCAGAGCAGGGTGAGCTTCCAACTAGGAACTGGAAGCATAAGGTTTCTTTCAGGAACACTCATTTTCTTCACAGAAGCAGGCAGGCAGTGACTAAATCCCCGGCAACAACAATGCTTTTCAGGTATCCTCGGGGCCGCATGAACGGAGCTTTCCTATTGGGAAAACAAGCCTTGTGCCATCAGTCTCCAATTTCTAGGTTGACACGCAGCATACACGGAGTTCAAGAGCTTCCTGGCTCTATGCAGTGTTCTGTTACCGAAACGGGTGTTGAAGTAAGGTTCCTTGAAGTCTTGGAAAGCTTACTACCGTGAAACTAAAGGAGAACAGCGTTGAAGGCCTCAAGGAGCTGCTGCTGCATGCCTCGCGTTTTATAAGGATATTCAGGGCCTTACATCGAGGCTAGTGCTCCCCTTGACTTTCACTTTAGTTATAGAGCAGAGCAGGGTGAGCTTCCAACTAGGAACTGGAAGCACAAGGTTTCTTTTGGGAAAACTCATTTTCTTCGCAGAAGCAGGCAGGCAGTGACTAAATCCCCGGCAACAACAATGCTTTTCAGGTATCCTCGAGGCCGCATGAACGGAGCTTTCCTAATGGGAAAACAAGCCTTGTGCCATCAGTCTCCAATTTCTAGGTTGACACGCGGCATACACGGAGGACCAGAGCTTCCTGGCTCTAGGCAGTGTTCTGTTACCGAAACGGGTGCTGAAGCAAGCTTCCTGGGAGTCTTGGGAAGCTTACTACCGTGAAACTAAAGCAGAAGAGCGATGAAGGCCTCATGGAGCTGCGGCATGCCTCCCGATTTGCCAGGATAATCAGGGCCTTACTTGGAGGTTAGTGCTCACGTTGACGTTCACTTTTGCTATAGAGGAGAGCAGGGTGAGCTTCCAACTAGGAACTGGAAGCGCCAGGTTTCTTTCCAGAAAACTCAGTTTCTTCTCTGAGCCATGCCGGCAGTAACTAAAAGCACGGTAACAACAGTGCTTTTCAGGTAGCTTCGAGACTGCATGAGTGGAGCTTTCAAAATGGGAAAACAAGATTTGTGTCTCAGTCTCACATTTCCAGATTGACACGCAGCATAAGGACATGTTGATGCTAACAAGTCAAAAGAGATTCAGGACACCCACTGGGCCTTTCCCTGATTCAACTTTTTTCTACGACTGCTTCTCTGCGTGCAGCAAAGTGCCTAAACTAAGGATGCGCGAGGGAGACTTAGGTGCCTGTGCTTCTTCCAAAGACCTGCAGTGTTCCACCAAGAACAGTGCTGAAATTCTACTTGGAATGCAAGCCGACCACCTCCTTGAGGATGCCTGACTCTAAGTGTAAAAGGTGAAAAGGGATTAGAAGCAGAGTATTTTTCTCAATAGAGTTCCGCTAGGAGAATGAGGTTACATCCATTGCATGGAGGACCTTCTAGAAGTGTGTTCCTGAACCCTGTGTATAGCTGAGGTAATCTGGCTCTCCCAAGGAAGAGTGCAGTGTGTTGCCTTTCTCTAGCCAACACTGGGGTGTTCCCAAAGGCCTACGGGGCTGAAGTTGCTTAGCTGGCCCTGAGGTTCTTGGCTCTACTCAGTGTACTGGCACCGAAACGGTTGCTGAAGCAAGGGCCCTAGGAGTCTTGAAAAGCTTACTACCGTGAAACTAAAGCAGAACAGTGAAGAAGGCCTCATGGCGCTGCTCCACGCCTCCCGTTTGGCAAGGCAAATCAGGGCCTTCCTTCGAGGCTTGGGCTCACGTTGACTTTCACTTTAGGTATCGAGCAGAGCAGGGTGATCTTCCAACTAGGAACTGGCAGCACAAGGTTTCTTCCCGGAGAAGTCAATATCTTCTCAGAACCATGCCGGCAGTGACAAAAACCCTGGCAACAACAGTGCTTTTCAGGTTTATTCGAGGCCGCATGAACGGAGCTTTCTTAATGGGCAAACAAGCCTTGTGACGTCAGTCTCCAGTTTGTAAGTTGATAGGCAGCATACACGCAGGACCAAAGCTTCCTGGCTCTAGGCAGTTTTCTGATACCCAAACGGGTGCTTAAGTAAGGTCTCTAGGAGTCTTGGCAGGCTTACTACCGTTAAACTAAAGCAGAACAGCGTTGAAGGCCTCATGGAGCTGCTGCATGCCTCCCGTATTGTAAGGATATTCAGGGCATTACCTCGAGGCTAGTGCTCCCCTTGACTTTCATTTAGTTATAGAGCAGAGCAGGGTGAGCTTCCAACTAGGAACTGGAAGCATAAGGTTTCTTTCAGGAACACTCATTTTCTTCACAGAAGCAGGCAGGCAGTGACTAAATCCCCGGCAACAACAATGCTTTTCAGGTATCCTCGGGGCCGCATGAACGGAGCTTTCCTATTGGGAAAACAAGCCTTGTGCCATCAGTCTCCAATTTCTAGGTTGACACGCAGCATACACGGAGTTCAAGAGCTTCCTGGCTCTATGCAGTGTTCTGTTACCGAAACGGGTGTTGAAGTAAGGTTCCTTGAAGTCTTGGAAAGCTTACTACCGTGAAACTAAAGGAGAACAGCGTTGAAGGCCTCAAGGAGCTGCTGCTGCATGCCTCGCGTTTTATAAGGATATTCAGGGCCTTACATCGAGGCTAGTGCTCCCCTTGACTTTCACTTTAGTTATAGAGCAGAGCAGGGTGAGCTTCCAACTAGGAACTGGAAGCACAAGGTTTCTTTTGGGAAAACTCATTTTCTTCGCAGAAGCAGGCAGGCAGTGACTAAATCCCCGGCAACAACAATGCTTTTCAGGTATCCTCGAGGCCGCATGAACGGAGCTTTCCTAATGGGAAAACAAGCCTTGTGCCATCAGTCTCCAATTTCTAGGTTGACACGCGGCATACACGGAGGACCAGAGCTTCCTGGCTCTAGGCAGTGTTCTGTTACCGAAACGGGTGCTGAAGCAAGCTTCCTGGGAGTCTTGGGAAGCTTACTACCGTGAAACTAAAGCAGAAGAGCGATGAAGGCCTCATGGAGCTGCGGCATGCCTCCCGATTTGCCAGGATAATCAGGGCCTTACTTGGAGGTTAGTGCTCACGTTGACGTTCACTTTTGCTATAGAGGAGAGCAGGGTGAGCTTCCAACTAGGAACTGGAAGCGCCAGGTTTCTTTCCAGAAAACTCAGTTTCTTCTCTGAGCCATGCCGGCAGTAACTAAAAGCACGGTAACAACAGTGCTTTTCAGGTAGCTTCGAGACTGCATGAGTGGAGCTTTCAAAATGGGAAAACAAGATTTGTGTCTCAGTCTCACATTTCCAGATTGACACGCAGCATAAGGACATGTTGATGCTAACAAGTCAAAAGAGATTCAGGACACCCACTGGGCCTTTCCCTGATTCAACTTTTTTCTACGACTGCTTCTCTGCGTGCAGCAAAGTGCCTAAACTAAGGATGCGCGAGGGAGACTTAGGTGCCTGTGCTTCTTCCAAAGACCTGCAGTGTTCCACCAAGAACAGTGCTGAAATTCTACTTGGAATGCAAGCCGACCACCTCCTTGAGGATGCCTGACTCTAAGTGTAAAAGGTGAAAAGGGATTAGAAGCAGAGTATTTTTCTCAATAGAGTTCCGCTAGGAGAATGAGGTTACATCCATTGCATGGAGGACCTTCTAGAAGTGTGTTCCTGAACCCTGTGTATAGCTGAGGTAATCTGGCTCTCCCAAGGAAGAGTGCAGTGTGTTGCCTTTCTCTAGCCAACACTGGGGTGTTCCCAAAGGCCTACGGGGCTGAAGTTGCTTAGCTGGCCCTGAGGTTCTTGGCTCTACTCAGTGTACTGGCACCGAAACGGTTGCTGAAGCAAGGGCCCTAGGAGTCTTGAAAAGCTTACTACCGTGAAACTAAAGCAGAACAGTGAAGAAGGCCTCATGGCGCTGCTCCACGCCTCCCGTTTGGCAAGGCAAATCAGGGCCTTCCTTCGAGGCTTGGGCTCACGTTGACTTTCACTTTAGGTATCGAGCAGAGCAGGGTGATCTTCCAACTAGGAACTGGCAGCACAAGGTTTCTTCCCGGAGAAGTCAATATCTTCTCAGAACCATGCCGGCAGTGACAAAAACCCTGGCAACAACAGTGCTTTTCAGGTTTATTCGAGGCCGCATGAACGGAGCTTTCTTAATGGGCAAACAAGCCTTGTGACGTCAGTCTCCAGTTTGTAAGTTGATAGGCAGCATACACGCAGGACCAAAGCTTCCTGGCTCTAGGCAGTTTTCTGATACCCAAACGGGTGCTTAAGTAAGGTCTCTAGGAGTCTTGGCAGGCTTACTACCGTTAAACTAAAGCAGAACAGCGTTGAAGGCCTCATGGAGCTGCTGCATGCCTCCCGTATTGTAAGGATATTCAGGGCATTACCTCGAGGCTAGTGCTCCCCTTGACTTTCATTTAGTTATAGAGCAGAGCAGGGTGAGCTTCCAACTAGGAACTGGAAGCATAAGGTTTCTTTCAGGAACACTCATTTTCTTCACAGAAGCAGGCAGGCAGTGACTAAATCCCCGGCAACAACAATGCTTTTCAGGTATCCTCGGGGCCGCATGAACGGAGCTTTCCTATTGGGAAAACAAGCCTTGTGCCATCAGTCTCCAATTTCTAGGTTGACACGCAGCATACACGGAGTTCAAGAGCTTCCTGGCTCTATGCAGTGTTCTGTTACCGAAACGGGTGTTGAAGTAAGGTTCCTTGAAGTCTTGGAAAGCTTACTACCGTGAAACTAAAGGAGAACAGCGTTGAAGGCCTCAAGGAGCTGCTGCTGCATGCCTCGCGTTTTATAAGGATATTCAGGGCCTTACATCGAGGCTAGTGCTCCCCTTGACTTTCACTTTAGTTATAGAGCAGAGCAGGGTGAGCTTCCAACTAGGAACTGGAAGCACAAGGTTTCTTTTGGGAAAACTCATTTTCTTCGCAGAAGCAGGCAGGCAGTGACTAAATCCCCGGCAACAACAATGCTTTTCAGGTATCCTCGAGGCCGCATGAACGGAGCTTTCCTAATGGGAAAACAAGCCTTGTGCCATCAGTCTCCAATTTCTAGGTTGACACGCGGCATACACGGAGGACCAGAGCTTCCTGGCTCTAGGCAGTGTTCTGTTACCGAAACGGGTGCTGAAGCAAGCTTCCTGGGAGTCTTGGGAAGCTTACTACCGTGAAACTAAAGCAGAAGAGCGATGAAGGCCTCATGGAGCTGCGGCATGCCTCCCGATTTGCCAGGATAATCAGGGCCTTACTTGGAGGTTAGTGCTCACGTTGACGTTCACTTTTGCTATAGAGGAGAGCAGGGTGAGCTTCCAACTAGGAACTGGAAGCGCCAGGTTTCTTTCCAGAAAACTCAGTTTCTTCTCTGAGCCATGCCGGCAGTAACTAAAAGCACGGTAACAACAGTGCTTTTCAGGTAGCTTCGAGACTGCATGAGTGGAGCTTTCAAAATGGGAAAACAAGATTTGTGTCTCAGTCTCACATTTCCAGATTGACACGCAGCATAAGGACATGTTGATGCTAACAAGTCAAAAGAGATTCAGGACACCCACTGGGCCTTTCCCTGATTCAACTTTTTTCTACGACTGCTTCTCTGCGTGCAGCAAAGTGCCTAAACTAAGGATGCGCGAGGGAGACTTAGGTGCCTGTGCTTCTTCCAAAGACCTGCAGTGTTCCACCAAGAACAGTGCTGAAATTCTACTTGGAATGCAAGCCGACCACCTCCTTGAGGATGCCTGACTCTAAGTGTAAAAGGTGAAAAGGGATTAGAAGCAGAGTATTTTTCTCAATAGAGTTCCGCTAGGAGAATGAGGTTACATCCATTGCATGGAGGACCTTCTAGAAGTGTGTTCCTGAACCCTGTGTATAGCTGAGGTAATCTGGCTCTCCCAAGGAAGAGTGCAGTGTGTTGCCTTTCTCTAGCCAACACTGGGGTGTTCCCAAAGGCCTACGGGGCTGAAGTTGCTTAGCTGGCCCTGAGGTTCTTGGCTCTACTCAGTGTACTGGCACCGAAACGGTTGCTGAAGCAAGGGCCCTAGGAGTCTTGAAAAGCTTACTACCGTGAAACTAAAGCAGAACAGTGAAGAAGGCCTCATGGCGCTGCTCCACGCCTCCCGTTTGGCAAGGCAAATCAGGGCCTTCCTTCGAGGCTTGGGCTCACGTTGACTTTCACTTTAGGTATCGAGCAGAGCAGGGTGATCTTCCAACTAGGAACTGGCAGCACAAGGTTTCTTCCCGGAGAAGTCAATATCTTCTCAGAACCATGCCGGCAGTGACAAAAACCCTGGCAACAACAGTGCTTTTCAGGTTTATTCGAGGCCGCATGAACGGAGCTTTCTTAATGGGCAAACAAGCCTTGTGACGTCAGTCTCCAGTTTGTAAGTTGATAGGCAGCATACACGCAGGACCAAAGCTTCCTGGCTCTAGGCAGTTTTCTGATACCCAAACGGGTGCTTAAGTAAGGTCTCTAGGAGTCTTGGCAGGCTTACTACCGTTAAACTAAAGCAGAACAGCGTTGAAGGCCTCATGGAGCTGCTGCATGCCTCCCGTATTGTAAGGATATTCAGGGCATTACCTCGAGGCTAGTGCTCCCCTTGACTTTCATTTAGTTATAGAGCAGAGCAGGGTGAGCTTCCAACTAGGAACTGGAAGCATAAGGTTTCTTTCAGGAACACTCATTTTCTTCACAGAAGCAGGCAGGCAGTGACTAAATCCCCGGCAACAACAATGCTTTTCAGGTATCCTCGGGGCCGCATGAACGGAGCTTTCCTATTGGGAAAACAAGCCTTGTGCCATCAGTCTCCAATTTCTAGGTTGACACGCAGCATACACGGAGTTCAAGAGCTTCCTGGCTCTATGCAGTGTTCTGTTACCGAAACGGGTGTTGAAGTAAGGTTCCTTGAAGTCTTGGAAAGCTTACTACCGTGAAACTAAAGGAGAACAGCGTTGAAGGCCTCAAGGAGCTGCTGCTGCATGCCTCGCGTTTTATAAGGATATTCAGGGCCTTACATCGAGGCTAGTGCTCCCCTTGACTTTCACTTTAGTTATAGAGCAGAGCAGGGTGAGCTTCCAACTAGGAACTGGAAGCACAAGGTTTCTTTTGGGAAAACTCATTTTCTTCGCAGAAGCAGGCAGGCAGTGACTAAATCCCCGGCAACAACAATGCTTTTCAGGTATCCTCGAGGCCGCATGAACGGAGCTTTCCTAATGGGAAAACAAGCCTTGTGCCATCAGTCTCCAATTTCTAGGTTGACACGCGGCATACACGGAGGACCAGAGCTTCCTGGCTCTAGGCAGTGTTCTGTTACCGAAACGGGTGCTGAAGCAAGCTTCCTGGGAGTCTTGGGAAGCTTACTACCGTGAAACTAAAGCAGAAGAGCGATGAAGGCCTCATGGAGCTGCGGCATGCCTCCCGATTTGCCAGGATAATCAGGGCCTTACTTGGAGGTTAGTGCTCACGTTGACGTTCACTTTTGCTATAGAGGAGAGCAGGGTGAGCTTCCAACTAGGAACTGGAAGCGCCAGGTTTCTTTCCAGAAAACTCAGTTTCTTCTCTGAGCCATGCCGGCAGTAACTAAAAGCACGGTAACAACAGTGCTTTTCAGGTAGCTTCGAGACTGCATGAGTGGAGCTTTCAAAATGGGAAAACAAGATTTGTGTCTCAGTCTCACATTTCCAGATTGACACGCAGCATAAGGACATGTTGATGCTAACAAGTCAAAAGAGATTCAGGACACCCACTGGGCCTTTCCCTGATTCAACTTTTTTCTACGACTGCTTCTCTGCGTGCAGCAAAGTGCCTAAACTAAGGATGCGCGAGGGAGACTTAGGTGCCTGTGCTTCTTCCAAAGACCTGCAGTGTTCCACCAAGAACAGTGCTGAAATTCTACTTGGAATGCAAGCCGACCACCTCCTTGAGGATGCCTGACTCTAAGTGTAAAAGGTGAAAAGGGATTAGAAGCAGAGTATTTTTCTCAATAGAGTTCCGCTAGGAGAATGAGGTTACATCCATTGCATGGAGGACCTTCTAGAAGTGTGTTCCTGAACCCTGTGTATAGCTGAGGTAATCTGGCTCTCCCAAGGAAGAGTGCAGTGTGTTGCCTTTCTCTAGCCAACACTGGGGTGTTCCCAAAGGCCTACGGGGCTGAAGTTGCTTAGCTGGCCCTGAGGTTCTTGGCTCTACTCAGTGTACTGGCACCGAAACGGTTGCTGAAGCAAGGGCCCTAGGAGTCTTGAAAAGCTTACTACCGTGAAACTAAAGCAGAACAGTGAAGAAGGCCTCATGGCGCTGCTCCACGCCTCCCGTTTGGCAAGGCAAATCAGGGCCTTCCTTCGAGGCTTGGGCTCACGTTGACTTTCACTTTAGGTATCGAGCAGAGCAGGGTGATCTTCCAACTAGGAACTGGCAGCACAAGGTTTCTTCCCGGAGAAGTCAATATCTTCTCAGAACCATGCCGGCAGTGACAAAAACCCTGGCAACAACAGTGCTTTTCAGGTTTATTCGAGGCCGCATGAACGGAGCTTTCTTAATGGGCAAACAAGCCTTGTGACGTCAGTCTCCAGTTTGTAAGTTGATAGGCAGCATACACGCAGGACCAAAGCTTCCTGGCTCTAGGCAGTTTTCTGATACCCAAACGGGTGCTTAAGTAAGGTCTCTAGGAGTCTTGGCAGGCTTACTACCGTTAAACTAAAGCAGAACAGCGTTGAAGGCCTCATGGAGCTGCTGCATGCCTCCCGTATTGTAAGGATATTCAGGGCATTACCTCGAGGCTAGTGCTCCCCTTGACTTTCATTTAGTTATAGAGCAGAGCAGGGTGAGCTTCCAACTAGGAACTGGAAGCATAAGGTTTCTTTCAGGAACACTCATTTTCTTCACAGAAGCAGGCAGGCAGTGACTAAATCCCCGGCAACAACAATGCTTTTCAGGTATCCTCGGGGCCGCATGAACGGAGCTTTCCTATTGGGAAAACAAGCCTTGTGCCATCAGTCTCCAATTTCTAGGTTGACACGCAGCATACACGGAGTTCAAGAGCTTCCTGGCTCTATGCAGTGTTCTGTTACCGAAACGGGTGTTGAAGTAAGGTTCCTTGAAGTCTTGGAAAGCTTACTACCGTGAAACTAAAGGAGAACAGCGTTGAAGGCCTCAAGGAGCTGCTGCTGCATGCCTCGCGTTTTATAAGGATATTCAGGGCCTTACATCGAGGCTAGTGCTCCCCTTGACTTTCACTTTAGTTATAGAGCAGAGCAGGGTGAGCTTCCAACTAGGAACTGGAAGCACAAGGTTTCTTTTGGGAAAACTCATTTTCTTCGCAGAAGCAGGCAGGCAGTGACTAAATCCCCGGCAACAACAATGCTTTTCAGGTATCCTCGAGGCCGCATGAACGGAGCTTTCCTAATGGGAAAACAAGCCTTGTGCCA